>NC_069503.1:806026868-806326868 GCF_027579735.1 Bombina bombina
AGCGGCTCTGAATGATTGCGACACGGTTGCAATCCCAGAGAACTTATGTAGGCTGGATAAATACTATGCGGTACCGGTGTGTACTGACGTTTTTCCTATACCTAAAAGGCTTACAGAGATTATTAACAAGGAGTGGGATAAACCCGGTGTGCCTTTTTCCCCTCCTCCGATATTTAGAAAAATGTTCCCAATAGACGCCACCACACGAGACTTATGGCAGACGGTCCCTAAGGTGGAGGGAGCAGTTTCTACTTTAGCCAAGCGTACCACTATTCCGGTGGAGGATAGTTGTGCTTTCTCAGATCCAATGGATAAAAAATTAGAAGGTTACCTTAAGAAAATGTTTGTTCAACAAGGTTTTATATTACAGCCCCTTGCATGCATTGCGCCCGTGACTGCTGCAGCGGCTTTCTGGTTTGAGTCTCTGGAAGAGGCTATTCGCACAGCACCATTGGATGAGACTTTGAACAAGCTTAAAGCCCTTAAGCTAGCTAATGCATTTGTTTCGGATGCCGTTGTGCATTTAATCAAACTAACGGCTAAGAACTCCGGATTCGCCATTCAGGCGCGCAGAGCGCTATGGCTTAAATCCTGGTCAGCTGATGTAACCTCTAAATCTAAATTGCTTAATATTCCTTTCAAAGGGCAAACCTTATTCGGGCCAGGCTTGAAGGAGATTATTGCTGACATTACTGGAGGTAAGGGTCACACCCTTCCTCAGGACAGGGCCAAATCAAAGGCCAAACAGTCTAGTTTTCGTGCCTTTCGTAATTTCAAGGCAGGAGCAGCATCAACTTCCTCCGCTCCAAAACAGGAAGGAACTGCTGCTCGTTACAGACAGGGTTGGAAAAGCAACCAGTCCTGGAACAAGGGCAAGCAGGCCAGAAAGCCTACTTCTGCCCCTAAGACAGCATGAAGAGAGGGCCCCCTATCCGGAAACGGATCTAGTGGGGGGCAGACTTTCTCTCTTCGCCCAGGCTTGGGCAAGAGATGTCCAGGATCCCTGGGCGTTGGAGATTATATCTCAAGGATACCTTCTGGACTTCAAAGCTTCTCCTCCACAAGGGAGATTTCATCTTTTAAAGTTATCAGCAAACCAAATAAAGAAAGAGGCTTTTCTTCACTGTGTACAAGACCTCCTAGTAATGGGGGTGATCCACCCAGTTCCTCGGACGGAACAAGGGCAAGGATTTTACTCAAATCTGTTTGTGGTTCCCAAGAAAGAGGGAACCTTCAGACCAATCTTGGACCTAAAGATCTTAAATTCCTAAGAGTTCCATCATTCAAAATGGAGACTATTCGAACCATCCTACCCATGATCCAAGAGGGTCAGTATATGACCACAGTGGACTTAAAGAATGCTTACCTTCACATACAGATTCACAAAGATCATTATCGGTACCTAAGGTTTGCCTTTCTAGACAGGCATTACCAGTTTGTAGCTCTTCCCTTGGGGTTAGCTACGGCCCCGAGAATTTTTACAAAGGTTCTGGGCTCGCTTCTGGCGGTACTAAGACCGCGAGGCATAGCGGTGGCTCCGTACTTAGACGACATTCTGATACAAGCGTCAAGTTTTCAAAATGCAAAGTCTCATACAGAGATAGTTCTAGCATTTCTGAGGTCGCATGGGTGGAAAGTGAACATGGAAAAGAGTTCTCTGTTACCACTCACAAGGGTTCCCTTTCTAGGGACTCTTATAGATTCTGTAGAGATGAAGATTTACCCGACGGAGTCCAGGTTATCAAAAATCCTAAATGCTTGCCGTGTCCTTCATTCCATTCCAAGCCCATCAGTAGCTCAGTGCATGGAAGTAATCGGCTTAATGGTCGCGGCAATGGACATAGTGCCATTTGCGTGCCTGCATCTCAGACCGCTGCAATTATGCATGCTCAGTGGAATGGGGATTACTCAGATCTGTCCCCTTTACTAAATCTGGACCAGGAGCCCAGAGAGTCTCTTCTCTGGTGGTTGTCTCAGATTCATCTGTCCAAGGGAATGACTTTTCGCAGACCAGATTGGACGATTGTAACAACAGATGCCAGCCTTCTAGGCTGGGGCGCAGTCTGGAATTCCCTGAAGGCTCAGGGATCATGGACTCAGGAGGAGAAACTCCTTCCAATAAACATTCGGGAATTAAGAGCGATATTCAATGCTCTTCTAGCTTGGCCTCAGTTCATCAGATTTCAGTCGGACAACATCACGACTGTGGCTTACATCAATCATCAAGGGGGAACCAGGAGTTCCCTAGCGATGTTAGAAGTCTCAAAGATAATTTGCTGGGCAGAGTCTCACTCTTGCCATCTTGTCAGCGATCTACATCCCAGGCGTGGAGAACTGGGAGGCGGACTTTCTAAGCCGCCAGACCTTTCACCCGGGGGAGTGGGAACTTCACCCGGAGGTATTTGCTCAACAGATTCTTCGTTGGGGCGAACCGGAACTGGATCTCATGGCTTCTCGCCAGAACGCCAAGCTTCCTTGTTACGGATCCAGGTCCAGGGACCCGGGAGAGGTGCTGGTAGATGCACTAGCAGCCCCTTGGATTTTCAACATGGCTTATGTGTTCCCACCGTTTCCGTTGCTGCCTCGTCTGATTGCCAGGATCAAACAGGAGAGAGCATCAGTGATTCTGATAGCGCCTGCGTGGCCACGCAGGACCTGGTATGCAGACCTAGTGGACATGTCGTCCTGTCCACCATGGTCTCTGCCTCTGAGGCAGGACCTTCTACTTCAGGGTCCTTTCAACCATCCAAGCCTAATTTCTCTGAGGCTGACTGCATGGAGATTGAACGCTTGATTCTCTCAAAGCGTGGTTTCTCGGAGTCGGTTATTGATACATTGATACAGGCTCGGAAACCGGTTACCAGAAAAATTTACCATAAGATATGGCGTAAATATTTACATTGGTGTGAATCCAAGAGTTACTCATGGAGTAAGGTTAGGATTCCTAGGATATTGTCTTTTCTACAAGAGGGTTTAGAAAAGGGTTTATCCGCTAGTTCGTTAAAGGGACAGATTTCTGCTCTGTCTATTCTTTTACACAAACGTCTGGCAGAGATTCCAGACGTTCAGGCTTTTTGTCAGGCTTTGGCTAGGATTAAGCCTGTGTTTAAGACTGTTGCTCCTCCGTGGAGCTTAAACTTGGTTCTTAAAGTTCTTCAGGGTGTTCCGTTTGAACCCCTTCATTCCATTGATATTAAGCTTTTATCTTGGAAAGTTCTGTTTTTGATGGCTATTTCCTCGGCTCGAAGAGTCTCTGAGTTATCTGCCTTACATTGCGATTCTCCTTATCCGATTTTTCATTCAGACAAGGTAGTTTTGCGTACTAAACCTGGATTTTTACCTAAGGTTGTTTCTAATAGGAATATCAATCAGGAGATTGTTGTTCCATCATTATGTCCTAACCCTTCTTCAAAGAAGGAACGTCTTTTGCATAATCTGGACGTAGTCCGTGCCCTGAAGTTCTACTTACAGGCAACTAAGGATTTTCGGCAAACTTCTTCTGTGTTTGTCGTTTATTCTGGACAGAGGAGAGGTCAAAAGGCTTCGGCCACCTCTCTCTTTTTGGCTTCGTAGCATAATACGTTTAGCCTATGAGACTGCTGGACAGCAGCCCCCTGAAACAATTACAGCTCATTCTACTAGAGCCGTGGCTTCCACCTGGGCCTTTAAGAATGAGGCCTCTGTTGAACAGATTTGCAAGGCTGCAACTTGGTCTTCACTTCATACCTTTTCAAAATTTTACAAATTTGACACTTTTGCTTCTTCGGAGGCTGTTTTTGGGAGAAAGGTTCTACAGGCAGTGGTTCCTTCTGTTTAAAGTTCCTGCCTTGTCCCTCCCATCATCCGTGTACTTTAGCTTTGGTATCCCATAAGTAATGGATGACCCGTGGACTGAACACACTTAACAAGAGAAAACATAATTTATGCTTACCTGATAAATTTATTTCTCTTGTATTGTGTTCAGTCCACGGCCCGCCCTGTCTTTTTTTGAGGCAGTTCTAAATTTTAAATTAAAACTCCAGTCACCACTGCACCCTATAGTTTCTCCTTTCTCGTCTTGTTTCGGTCGAATGACTGGATATGACATGTGAGGGGTGGAGCTATATAGCAGCTCTGCTTGGGTGATCCTCTTGCAACTTCCTGTTGGGAAGGAGAATATATCCCATAAGTAATGGATGACCCGTGGACTGAACACACTACAAGAGAAATAAATTTATCAGGTAAGCATAAATTATGTTTATATATATATATATATATATATATATATATATATATATATATATATATATATATATATATATATATATACATATATACATATATATATATATATATACATACATATACACACACACACACACACACCCCTGTTAAAATGTGAGGTTTATGTGATGTAATAAAAATAAACAAAGAAATCATTTCAGAACTTTTTTTCTACCTTTAATGTGACCTACAACTCAATTGCAAAACATACTAAAATCTTTTAGGTGGAGGGAAGTAGAAATAAAAAAACTAAAATAATATGGTTGCATAAGTGTGCGCACCCTTAAACTAATACTTTGACTTGGCAAGATTTGCCCACTCTTCTTTGCAAAAACACTCCAAATCTGTCAGATTGTGAGGGCATCTCATGTGCACAGCCCACTTAAGATCACCCCACAGATTTTCGATTGGATTCAGGTCTGGGTTCTGACTGGGCCAGTCCAAAACGTTAATCTTCTTCTGGTGAAGCCATTCCTTTGTTGATTTGGATGTATGCTTTGGGGCGTTGTCATGCTGAAATATGAAGTTCCTCTTCCTGTTCAGCTTTCTAGCAGAAGCCTGAAGGTTTTTGTGCCAATATTGTCTGGTATTTGGAACTGTTCATAATTCCCTCTACCTTGACTAAGGCCCCAGTTCCAGCTGAAGAAAAACAGACCCAAAGCATGATGCTGCCACCAAAATGCTTCACTGTGGGTATGGTGTTCTTTTGGTTATATGCAGTGTTTTTGCGCCGAACATATCTTTTGGAATTATGGCCAAAATGTTTAATCTTGGTTTCATCAAACCAGAACACCTTTAGCAACATGCTTTTGGGAGACTTCAGATGTGTTTTTGCAAAATTTAGCTGGGCTTGGATGTTTTTTTTTTTTGTAAGAAAAAGGATTCCATCTTGCCACTCTACCCCATAGCTCAGACATATGAAGAATACGGGCGATTGTTGTCACATGTACCACACAGCCAGTACTTGCCAGATATTCCTGCAGCTCCTTTAATGGTGCTGTAGGCCTCTGGGCAGCCTCCCAGAACAGTTTTCTGCTCGTCTTTTCATCAATTTTGGAGGGACGTCCAGTTCCTTGTAATGTCTTTGTTGCACCATATTTTCTCCACTTGATGATGACTGTCTTCACTGTGTTCCATAGTATATCTAATGCCTTGGAAATTCTTTTTGTACCGTTCTCCTGACTGATACCTTTTAACAATATGATCCCCCTGATACTTTGGAAGCTCTCTGCGAACCATGGCTTTTGCTGTTGGTTGCGACTAGAACAGATGAACTTTATTTGGGGTTAATCAGAGGCATTTTAAATGATGGCGGGTGTGTACTGACTCCTATTTAACATGATTTTGAATCGGATTGCTCATTTCTAAACACAGCTATATCCCCAGTTATAAGAGGGTGTGCACACTTATGCAACCATATTTTATTTTTTTATTTTTACTTCCCTCCACCTAGAAGTTTCAGTTTGTTTTTCAATCAAGTTGTACAGTTTATAGGTCACATTAAAGGTGGAAAAAGTTCTGAAATGATTTAGCTTTGTCTCATTTTTTTTACATCACAGAAACCTGACATTTTAACAGGGGTGTGTAGACTTTTTATATCCACTGTGTGTATGTGTACATACATACATTTAGTGTGTATATATACACATACACACATTTAGTGTATATATATATATATACACACATACACATACACACACACACAGATATACATACACACTGTATTTATATGTATATAATCTATACACTTTGGCAAATGAAAGCAAATTAAATCCAATGAAGGGTTGAATGGTTGTCTTTTGGCCTGAGAATCCTCTATCTCAAGGTCTCGCCCACTTAAGGTGCAATAGTCCTATTTCTGCTGAAGGTAGCTAAATAACTCCAGAGCAAGCCATACAGAAATGTAAGCACCATATGTTAAACACATTGCGGGGTGATCACACAGCACGACCATTGACAGACTTGCATTTAGTGTATCGTAGGAAGTGTATACTGCCCATTACTTAGAGGATCTTACTTTTCCTCCAACCAGACTGTGCTCCAGTTCCTCCCACCAGCAGCGTTTGCTGAAGGGTTTTTGTTCTCTGTCCAGAGGGAACTTAGTTCCTCCTGCAAAAATAGTGCAGGAACTCCGTTCCCATGCGTTCCCGCTCGACTTAACCCCTGGTTTGACCCTTGTGCCACCCCATCTGTGGATCTCATCCCCTGCTCTGAGCTTGTGCTGCTGTGTGCTCTGATATTACTCTCCCTGACAAGGAAGGACATATGAGGCAGTGAGGGAACATACACTTCACATCAGAGCTTCTGGAAGGTGGTGTGGACATACATACTCTAATGGCAGTCACCTTCTCTACTTTTGTCTCGATTATTTTTTATGGATATAAAAGTGAATCCATGAGGAGAGTGTCTTTATTGCAAACATGATTGTATAGGAGCTCTTTGTGACATCTTGAATTATTGTAGGATGTGTAAAGCCAATCAAGTGGTACTACTTTACTCAATTACTCCTTACCCCTCACCACCTGCACTGCTCATTAGCCCATCTCTCTTAACCTCACCTTACTTTTGTATTCATGAACTCCACACATTCCTAAAGAAAGACTCTCTCTCCCCTTTGCAACTCAACACAAAAACAGTCTCGCTACTGCAAATCCGCATCTCATGTCACTCTCCCTCTTGCACTTACTAGCTGCTGGCAAAATCTCCCCTAATCCTGGTCCCCCACAACTTCCTTGCCCTGCACACCCATGTGTACCATTCAATAGACTTCAAAAACAAATCTCTGGTAACCTTAATCTTATTCCTCTTGCATCTAAAGCCACCATTCCTTCACTTGCGCACTTTGGAATGCTCGCTCTGTTTGCAACAAGCTCACTTCTATCCATAACCTCTTTATCTCCCACTCTCTCATTCTTATGGCTCTAACAGAAACCTGGCTCTCTCCTTCAGACACTGCTTCCTCTGCTGCACTGTCATATGGGGGTCTCCACTTCAGGCACACTCCTAGGTCTGACAATAGACAAGGAGGTGGTGTTGCTATTTTACTTTCCTCTCGTTGCACCTTTCAACAAATACAGCCCATCTCTTAACTCACATTTTCTTAATTTGAAACACTTGATTTGCTTATTCTCTTCCCCCTCTCTTTACGTGTTGCAGTCATATACCGCCCCCCTGGCTACCTTAATTCCTTTCCTCAGATACCCCTGCCCTAATTCTCGGTGACTTCAACCTCCCTGTTGATAATCCCACTGCCTCCTCTACAAAACAACTTCTGCAACTCACTTCCTCTTTCAGCTTGTTACAATGGATTGACTCTCCCACTCACAAAGATGGTCACTTCCTTGATCTGATTTTCAGCTATCGATGCACTCTCTCAAACTGACCTTTTCCTCTTTCTGACCACCATCTCCTCACTTGTAACATCACCTCCCTCCCTCTACACTTCACAGAAGTATCAAGTCACAAGATCAGCAACAGCTCGCTAGCTCTCTTGAACCTCTTCTCTCTTTCATCCCCTCTTTTTCCTGCCCTGATGAATCTGCCACTATAACTCCACCCTTACATTGGTCCTTGATAATCTGGCCCCACATACCATAGCTCGGTAAACATTAAATAGGGCTGCAACAACTAATCGGTAAGATTGTTCATAAAAATAGTTGTCAAAGAATCTCATTATCAATTAGGTGGTCAGCAATTAGTTGGTTAATTGCACAGCACCAGCGGCTTCAATCCGATGAACTCCTGCATATGGTATTGTGCAAACATTTTTATTTATTATTATTTTTTCTATCCGATTAATCGGATGATTATTGTCCGATTAATCGGATAGAAAAAAAGATTAAAAAAATAAATAAATTCAATTTTTTTTTGAACAATCTTAGTTGCAGTAGATCATCAGATTAAAGCAGCTGGTGCTGTGCAACTGACCAACTAATCGCTGACCACCTAATTGATAATGAGATTTGTTGACAACTATTTTTATGATCAAATTTAGTTGTTGCAGCCCTAAAAACATACACATCCTCAGCCCTGGCATACTCCTGACACGGTACCTACGTAGATGTTCCCGTACTGCTGAGCGACACTGGAAGAAATTGCGGAGTTCTGCTGACTTTCTTCACTATAAGTTCATCTTGAACTCTTACTATTCTGCCCTTAATCTATATAAGCAACATTACTTTTCTACTCTTATCTCTACTCTTTCTTCAAACCCAAAACGTCTGTTCTCCACATTCAATACTCGAGATTTTGCCAGCTATTTCAACAACAAAATCGACTCCATCAGAAATGAAATCATCTCTCAACATACTACCGGTCTCCCACCCCCCTCAAAAGCTCACAATCATCCAAAACTCACATAGCCATACATTTAGCTTTTTTGCCCCTGTAACAGAGGAAGAAGTTTCTGCCCTTATACTATCCTCTCAACTCACTACCTGTCCCCTCCCTCTTCTACCGTTACCCCTATACCTTGCACACATATTCAACCTCTCCCTCAGCACTGGTATAGTTCCCACATCTCTTAAACATGCATTAATCACACCTATCCTCAAAAAAAAAAAAAAAAAAAACCACCTTCTCTCGATTCAACCTCCCCATCCAACTACCGTCCTATTTCCCTACTCCCTCTTACCTCAAAGCTTCTTGAAAAGCTAGTATATGCACGTCTATCCCATTTCCTTACATTAAACTCCCTCCTTGATCCAATGCAATCTAGATTTCCCCCCCTTCACTTAACAGAGACGGCAATTGATAAGGTTACCAAAGGCCACTTCTCTCTACTTATCCTCCTTGATCTGTTTGCAGCCTATGATACTGTCGACCACCCTCTTTTACTCCATACCCTCCAATCCTTCGGCATCTGCAACACTGCTCTCTCATGGTTCTCTTCCTATCTGTCTAACCGTATCTTTAGTGTAGCCTTCTCTGGGGCATCCTCTGCCCCGTTACCTCTTTCTGTTGGGGTACTGCAAGGCTCTGTCCTCTTCTCAATCTACACGTCCTCATTAGGTTTCTTAATAAAGTCCCATGGGTTTCACCATCTGTATGCTGACGATACCCAAATCTACCTCTCTGCACCAGAACTATCTCCTTCCTTGCTAACCCGTGTCACTAACTGTCTCTCTCATATCTCATCTTGGATGTCCTCTCACTACCTCAAACTAAATCTCTCCAAAACTGAGCTCCTTATTTTACCCCCTTCTTTCAAAAATCTCCACACCCCATGTTTCTATAACTGTTGATAACTCCATCATTTCCCCCAACCTCACATGCCCGATGTCTTGGGGTTACACTTGACTCAGATCTTTCTTTCACTCCTCACATTCAGTCCTTTGCTACAGCCTGCCGCTTCCACCCTAAAAACATTGCTAAAATCGGACACTTCCTTACACAAGACACAACTAAGATTTTAATCCACTCTCTCATCCTTTCCCACCTCGACTACTGCAACTCCATCCTCTCTGGTCTCCCTAGCTGCTGCCTAGCTCCTTTACAATCCATAATGAATGCCTCTGCCAGGCTCATCTTCCTTACACATTGCTCTTCAACTGCCGCACCTCTCTGCCAATCACTTCACTGGCTTCCTCTTGCCTCCAGGATTAAAACACAAAACTCTCACTCGGACACAAAGCCTTCAATTGCATTGCTCCCCCCCCCCCTACATCTTAGACCTTGTCTCCAGATACTCTCCCTCCCGACCCCTTCGCTCCGCTCATGATCTCCTCTCTTGTTACCTCCTCACATTCCGTTTACAAAATTTCTCCCATCTTATGGAACTCTCTGCCTCGCTCCACAAGACTCTCCCCTAGTTTTAAAAGCTTCAAGGGCTCCCTGAAGAGACTACTATTCAGGGACGCATACAACCTACACTAACCTTCCTATCTCCCCTGCTATCCCCTTAAACCCCATAGCATGTAAGCCTATGAGCCCAGCTGTTTGTAGCCCACCTTCATAAGAGCCGACTACAACAGTGCAACTCTCGGCAGGACCCTCTACCCATTTGATCCCTGTAATTGTTTTTATATACCACCTATGTTTATAGGGCTGCGGAACCGGTTAGCGCTCTACAAAAAAACATTATGTGTTACACAGTGAAGAGCAGAGCTAGGTTAGCCCTTTGTATCTACCCTCAACACTTCAGCAGTTTACAAAGAATGGCTGCGTAATGCAGGTGAATGTGTTTATTACAATTAAATGAGAAAGCAATAGGTACAGTATGTAAACCACAGCAGCACATAGATTGATGCTGTGGGGCAGAGCTTGCCACAATTGTTCAAAATATAAAAGCCAGCTATTTTTGGCCATGCCTTTGATAGCAAGACATTATGCGATTCTAGTTTTCAGATAAAATTAACCTCAAAGTAGTTATGAAATCTACATTCTGTGATATCTTTTAAACACATCATGACGGCATTGTTTACATTTAACTTGACTGACTGAACAGTCTTTTTGTGTTGCTTCCTTAACATTTCAGAAACTCTTCCCAGAAGTAAGAGAGGGTGGCTATCACTCCACGTTACTATCTTACTTAATTCATGCATAACCAAAACCTATTTGGAAGGTATTTGACATTCCCGTGCTTATGCCTGGACAAGCGCACTGTGACAGCGCACAACACTGGTATACAAAGTTAACAGATTGAATTTAGTGAAGGTAATAAAGGAAGACTATGTAGATTCCTTACTGAAGCTTCATGACAGGCAAAGAAAGATGCAACTGTTCTAGTGGAATAAGCCAAGACCTTACCTAGGTCACTTATTCCGTCATCAGGGTCACATGACATTCAAAAGGAAAAAAATGGGAATGGTGGTTGAAAAGAAATGTGCCTATATCCTAGAAACACTGTCACCTCTTACCCTTCCCTATGAGATACCATTAGGGGTCTAAGGTTAACAACTTACAGATCACTTTTTATACCTCTCGATTGACAGCAAATCCAATGCTGACTGCCACTGGAGGAAACCTGCAGAGAAAAAAAAAAAAAAAAACACACAAAACAAAACAATCTCAGATCAGAGATATGTAAAGAGCAAACCAAATATTTTTTCCATGATAAACGTTTGCGTCATTAACTTTAGAATAAACATCCGTTTGAAAACAGACGGGTCTAAACAGGTTTCATGAGTGAGTCTGGTACATTTTGTTGGCTGGAAAAGTACGTTTTGCTTATAAGCAATTTATAAATTTATTAAAACATGCCTTTCATGTTAATAGGTATAAACTGGTCAAAAAAAAAAAATAGAGCCTCTGTTTATTCAAGTAACAAGAATTCATTGATAAAATAAACATAATAATTATAGCTCTATTATGGAGAGAGATATTCCAGGGGCCCAACAAAATTTGCTTAAAATGTAAAAACCAGACATACTTTTAGGAGCCATACAGTTTTATAGATATATAGATCACTACCCCCCCCCCCAAAAAAAATAGCAGTTAGGAGCCAGGGATAAAATTCTAGGCGCCGTTGGGTCCCTGGATTTGTCAAGCCCCGATACACATTTCAGTCAGTGACTATATAAAGCAAAAAATGTGTCTATCTTTTAGAAACAAGTTATGCTGCATATACCTGTGCACAAAATTGCAGGTTCCATCTATTGGATCAATTATCCAGGTTGGGCTGTCTGTCAAGACACATTTAGAGCCCGCAGAGGTAGATTCTTCTCCTATAAATCTAAAATAGAAAATAGTAAGTAATGCCCCTGTTGTCTATTGTTTTAAAAAGAAAGAAAAAAGTATAAACCTCTCAGAATGTTGGAGGCAGTGGCAAGTAATATATGTGGAAGTGCTCTATTTAGACAGTGATCAGTTAATGATTTTATATTGAATTATTTGTGAAATATATCAAACATTTGCAAGAGGATATATATAAGTCCCCAGTCACATATTGGTGATGCTTTTTCTCAGACACTCTGTATTCACTCTTGATTGTGACTGCATTATGCCTAAAAGGTACATTTGTTTCATTTCTGTATGTTTCATCTAAATTTTACCAGAGTGAAATTTCTGGGATTATAGATTCAGGGCCGTCTTTAATATTGATTGGACCCTGGGCAAAAATTTTCTTGGGCCCCCACCCCATGCAATTTTGCTCTCCACCCCAACATCCCAAAAAACAACTAAATCAATTTTTTTTATTATTATTAGCCCAGCGGGGGATCATCCACTGCTGGGCTAATCATTTAAAAAAAAAAAAAAAATGCAATATGTGAAACTGGACCTAAGCAGTACTAATAAGTAAATAAATATATAAATTCCTCTACTGTGGATTCATTTAATATTCTTTTGAATGTGATTCTGGTGTGAGGTTAGCTGGTTAAAGAGATTTAGGGCAGCCAACAGGAGCAAAGCAAGATAAATGAGGAAGCATGGAGGTGCAGACAAATATAAGTTTACTGACTGGAACAGCAGAACTACTATGGAAAGCTGTAAAATCTGAGACAGAGAGAAAATAAAAACTATAAAAATAAACCTTACATTAATGTGTGAAGTATCAGCATGACGCTATACATCAGCCACACCAGCACATGTCGCTTCTTTGCTAGGAACAAGTTCCCTCTCACCCTGAACTAGACAATGCTGCATGGGGAGGGGCGTGTGTGCACTCACTTATTCTTCCCACTGACACCTTTCTACAAAGCACTATTCCCCTAACAAACTTCAGTTAGTTGATCTTAGGGCCACAGCAGAAAGAGCAGGGCTAAGGGGACCAGTAGACTGGATGCCGTCTGTCCAAGGCTGCATGGATACAGTGTGAGATGAGTCACACAGCCTCAAGACTGAAGAGAGCAGTGTATGCAGCTGCACAGATGCTCAAATCCTCATGTGCCTGCCGCTCCAGCTTTCTGCTGCATGCGCCCACAGTCAGCCCTACCCAGAAACAATCCCCACCACCAGAGCAGTTACCTGGTAACAGTGGTAACCCCAGTAGGACCTTTTCTGATGCAGTGGGAAATGGCTGGATGCCGAGTTAGGGCTTTGCATTCAGTGCTGCACAGTGCACATCTAAAACAGCACATGGCACTAGCTTGGCATGTCACATGACAACGGCACGGTCTGGCACAGTTATATATAAGCAGAGTACTTTTGACTGTGACAGTATTAGGACTGAATGTGTGAGTTCCCCATGTCACATCAGCAGTCTGGTATGAACCATTAAAAAAAAAATTTTTTTTTTTTTTTTTTTTTTTTAGGACTCTTGGGCCCCTCAACAGAGACTGGGCCCAGGGCAGCTGCCCCTTTTGCCCTGTGTTAAAGACGGTCCTGTATAGATTGCAAACTGGGAGGATCTAATTAGGTTTGGAAGAATCAAGAGGCACATTTATTAACTAAACTTCAGCAATACACCTAAAATTCTGCACATTGAAGTAAAACTCTTGATTATATGGCAAAGAAGAATAGAACACTCACATTGCTAATCTAATACAAGGTTAACATTCAATTTTAACCACTAAAATAAAAGCGAACAACAATAGATTAGAACCAAACAAAAGACAAGTGTTATATAAACACATAAAATAAGTAGTAGGACGACATCAGGACCGTTTTGATTTTTTAATTGCTGAAGACAATGTTGCATTCTAGAAAATAGACATCTACAACTTATTTTTCTTATACTCTAAAACACAATTTAAGGTTATCACTAAATATTCAAGTTATTATTTAAAATGTGTTTAACAGTTAAAAGGGACATCCTCTCTTTTACCATGCATTTAACACCAGCAAAAGGGTTAAATGCATAATCAAAGAGGTGAGCAAATTTAAAATGCAGGTATACACTTGTTTGCTCCAAACACTGTCCATATCTTTTTATTTTTCATGTTTTTATTGTTTGAAGTTCACAAGACATATACAAAGTAAGCATGTTGATTCCACATGAACATAATAAATTACAAGACATTGTCATCCATATCTCTTATTATATAGTTGACTTAGCAGTACATTATTTCTACTACTATACATGGTATTAGTTTTATTCATGTAGAACACAGACCTAATAAAAAAAAAAAAAACGAACCTCAACATTTTCTAATTATTGAATTCAGGAGATACTGAAAAAAAAATATAAATTCTTATATATTTAAACTAAGGTTACTACCAAAGATTAATTTAACGTTTCACTAGTCCTATCTGTATTTTACCATATTCTATGAACCATCCTTAATAAGACCGAGGGGGGGGAGGGGGGGGGTTAGAACAAGTTGTCCGGGGGGAGAGAGGTAAAGGAAGGGAAGAAGGAAAAAAAAAAAAAAAAAAAAAAAAAAAAGGGGGGGAGAAGAGAGAGGAGAGGCAATATACAGCAGCGGGTTGCGATTATATTTATATATTGTTTCTATATCTCCTGATAAATTCTAACCATTTATGTTCGAATCTGTCTTGATGATTATTTCCCTGATTAAGGCTATCAATATGTTCTATTTGATATTGTACATGAAGTAGGAAAGTTAAATTGTTAATTGTAGGTTCTCTAGTGGCTTTCCAATTTTTTAAGATAAGGTATCTGCCTCCTAGAATTGTTGTATTAATAAAATCAATATTAGGGACATATTCCCCAAGATCTCTCAAATTAACCAAAAAGAAAAATATGCTGTATCTCTATACGTATCTGTATATTCAATAATCTATTCATCCAGAACTGTACTCGCTGCCAGAATTGTTGGATCTTGGGGCAGCTCCAGAACATGTGAACCAGGTCGGCCCTGATGGAACTACATCGAGGACACACATATAAGACATTCCCATACCATCTATTTAAGCTAGCCGGCGGTATATACATGCGATTCAAGATTTTAAACTGTGATTCTCGCCATGTTGCAGAAAGAGTTGCACGTTCTACCGCAATTATACTCTGTTTTACTTTATATGGATCCATATTTTGAATATCCTTAACCCACTTTGCCGATATCTCTGATACATTTATTTCGCCGCTTTCCGTTTGTATCATCCGATACCAATAGCTAATTGACCGTTTACCTGCTTTAAAAAGAGCAAGGCCCATTTTAATACCCGGGTGTACCCACTCCTTAGTACTATTTTTGGTAATTTCATTATACCAATGACGGACTTGTAAATAGGCATAGAATTCTGTGTTGTTAAGTTGGAACTGATCTCTAAGCGCTATAAATGTGTACACCCGGGTAGTCTCTGGGTCCCTAAACTGAGATAAATATTTGAGTCCTAGTATAGCCCACTTATTAAACATTTGACTCTTGATACCTGATGGAAAGCAGGGGTTTCCAGAAATAGGAACCAAGTTCGAGATCAGCGGGTTATCATTCATACTGGTCTTAATATCCTGCCAGGCTTTAATAATGTGAAACAGAGTGGGCTTATTTTTGACCATAGATGGTAGTTTCTTAATCGGGCAGTGTAGTAGTGCCAGTAGGTCATATGGCAGAACTAACTTTTGTTCTATTTCTAGTGACGCCACATAGTTCCCCCCAGTAAGCCAGTCCATCGCTACCTTTGCCAAACATGTTCTATTATAGTTGCCGAAATTTGGTAACGCAAGACCCCCATATTGTCTTAACTGTGACAGCTTCTGTAAAGCTAGACGCTTTTTGCCACTACCCCAAATAAACAGTCTGATGGAGCTATTTAAACGCTTGAGATCAAATTTTGTTATTGGAATTGGAATATTTTGCATTAAATACATCAGTTTGGGTAGGGTGATCATTTTTATCAAATTAATTTTTGCCGTCATTGACAGAGGAAATTTTGCCCAGTTTCCGAGCTCTATCTGAATTTTATTTAGCAGAGGAATAAAGTTCAAAGGGTACCAATCTGCCGGATCGATACTAATCTTAATACCTAGATATGTAATATATGAATCCGCTATTTTAAATGGTGGCGTGCATCCATTATTTGCAGGTTTTGTTATCCATAGTAAATCTGATTTTGCTGCGTTTATTTTGTATCCCGAAAATGTACCGAATATATTAATTATTTCCAATAAAATCGGGATCTCGTGTTCAGGGTTGTTAAGAAATAATAGTAGGTCATCTGCGTATAGTAATAATTTAAGGTATTCATCTCCTAACAAAATTCCTTCTAGGTGCTTTTTTAACATAGTTGCCAATGGTTCAATTGCAAGGTTGAAAAGAAGTGGTGAGATCGGACAGCCTTGTCTGGTACCTGTCAAAATATGGAAGGTTTCTGTGGGAATGCCATTTACCAACAATACTGCAGAGGCATTAATGTATAGAGCTTTAATGCAATTTAAATAATTACCACTAAAACCAAATTGTTGCATAGTGAAAAAAAGATGGTCTCACGTAATTGAGTCGAATGCCTTCTGGGCATCTAGCGAGAGAATCGCTGGTTTTATTCGCCCATTTGTACATTCTGATCGAAAAAAATCTAAGAGAAGATTTTACGAATACTAGCCGATGGGTTTCGATGTAACATAAAGCCGACCTGGTCCACATGTATCAAAGAGCCAAGGATCCCCTTAAGTCTGTTTGCTAAAATTGCTGTATAAATTTTATAGTCTGCATTAAGCAGTGAAATGGGACGATATGAGTCCAACGCTTCTGGATCCTTCTCTTTTTTTGGAACGAGCACAATTCTGGATGCAACAAAATAGGGAGAGGGGACCCCACCATTACAGAAATACTGATTAAATAGTTTTACCAATGGGGCATTTATCTCTTCCCTAAGAATTTTATAAAATTCGGCTGGTAACATATCCGGGCCAGCGGCTTTATCCAATTTTAATCTATCTACTGCTTGACAGATTTCTGTTGAGGTAATGGGTAAATTTAAGTTGACAACCTCATCTGTATTTAATTTTGGAAGAGAGATGTTTCTCCAGAACCACTCTTTATTTTGACTATCTGAGGGGCAGAGTACAAATTTTTAAAGAAGCTAACAAAACCTTTTTTAATTGCTTCTGCTTCAGTAACTCGAATACCATCTACTATAGCAGACTTGATGGTTTTCTGAGACTTACAAACTTTGACGCAGTTAGCTAGAAGCTTACCAATTTTGCTGCCATATCTATGATAGATAGTTCTTTGATTTAGATCTTGACGGGTCGCTTTCTGCAAGCTAACTGAGTCCCACTCTTGTTTCGCTTTGATATATTTCTGCCAATTAATCGATGTGGGAGCCGCTATGTAGGCATTGTATGCATTTCTAAGCCAGTTAGAGAGTTCTATTTCCCTTAGACGTGCTCTTGCCCTGAGTTTAGACATATAGTTTTTTATTTCTCCTCTTATCACCGCTTTGGCTGTTTCCCAAAAAATCTCGGGTTTACAACTATATGCAGCATTTTGTATTGCATAGTCATGCCACCTATCTGTAATATATTTCCTAAATTTGGCGTCATTATATAAATATCGTGGGAAAGAATAACCTCTAGTTGTTTGATATGAGTTATTTTCTGATCCACATTCCAAAAATATAGGGGCATGGTCTGAAATGGTAAAGTCCCCTATTCGCGTTTTTAACTCTGTTCTAAACAAACTGTCTGAACCCAAAAAAAAAAATCAATACGAGAATATGACCTGTATTGTTTGGACTCATATGTATACGCTCTAGAGTTAGGGTATAAGTGTCTCCAAATGTCCCTTATCTTAAGAACTCTACAGATTGATTTAAGAATCTTGGCTGCTTTTTGAGAGACCCTGGGGATTCTTTGTTTTGTAGTCTGAAGTCTATCAATATTATTAAAGACCATGTTAAAATCTCCTGCTATCACCATATTCGTATCAACATATTCAAACAATTGCAGCTTCAAAGCCTCCCAGAAAGCTATATCCACTTTATTAGGTCCATACACATTGCAAACGGTATATATGAGAGATTCAACTTTAATTTTAATGATAATAAAACGTTCTTCTGAATCTATCTGCTTGGAGATAATCTGATAATTTAACCCTTTTCTGATAAGAATTGCTACTCCTCTTTTTCTAGAGCTACAGGGTGTGAAGATCACTTCCTGAATCCAATTGGCTTGTAGTTTCTTGTGTTCTATTGTTGTAAGGTGTGTTTCTTGCAACAAAATAATATCCGCTTTAAATTTTTTAAGATATGTTAAAATTCTTTTCCTTTTCATTGGACTAGAAACACCCCCTACATTCCAGGATATCAATTTTAGCTGTGGCATTTTAGTTTAGGGAATAAAATATGAGAAGAAAAAAAAAAATATATAATTCCCCCCCCCCCCGGCCACTCGCTACCCCCCCCCATACCCCGATATTCTACCTGCCACCAGGGACAATAGATGTTACCGACCCTGGACTTAAATATATTGTACCTATATTTGTGCATATATTTTTCATATGATGTGTAGCTCAGGGGACATATGCTATATTGCAATACATTTTCATCTATACAAGACAATTTCCGAACTTTATCTCTAGCCTTAAACATATTATACCGGAAATTGTATATAAAATTTTGGAATATGATACACCAAAAAAAAAATAATGTGAACCCACAGTAGAAAAAAACATATTTTTGACTTGGTCCTGTTATACCAATATCGATAGGTGCATTTTTCATATACTATATACATAACAAAACAACAACACCTATATGTTAGAAAATACTCATATGTATAAAACAGCGTCAGAGCCTTAACCCTCATTTTAAAAAGAAAAAAACACATAATTAAATAAAATAGCATCTCTAGCTTGTATATAATAGTGACATATGTTCCCAAAGATTCCTTTCTCCATTACCCTCTTATCTGTTTAATGGTCTCCTTTATATTTATCTATATAACTCTTAGCTTCTTGTGGAGTTCTTAATACAGTTAGCTCATTGTCAATATATAATTTGATTGTGGCTGGGTATACTAATCTAGCCGGCAGGCCCAAGTTGATTAAGGTGGTGCAATATGGTGAAATAGCTTTTCGCTTGCTTGCTGTCTGGAATGAAAAATCCTGGAATAACAAAATTCTATGTTGGTCTATTAATAGTGTTTGCATCTTTCTGTAGGCTCTGAGAATACTGATCTTGTCTTGGAAATTCAAATATTTCACTATAATAGGACGCTTCTGTACTGAATTCTCTGTTGTGTTCCTAGGATTACCTGTACGATGTGCTCTTTCTACTGCTATGTTCTGTTGCTGGATCCCAAGTAATTGTGGAAGTGTATTAGCAGCAAAAGAGATTAAATCCTGATAACAGTCGCTTTCAGGCAGCCCAATAATCCTTAGATTATTGCGACGTGCTCTATCTCCAACTCCCTCTACTTTTTCACTGAGATCATTAATTTTGCTACTATGTTTGTTGAGATATTTGTTCAGTCTTTAAACCACTAGATCCTCAACTTCGGATATTCTAGACTCCGCTTCTGTGAGCCTAGATGAGAAATTTTTCATTTCAGAAACAAGCGTACTAAGTTCCACCTTATCAAGTCGAATTGAGGGAGCAACACCTGTGCTACCTGCTTCGTTATTTCTTCAATGTCCATTTTATATGATATTTAGACAATTTGCTTCTACCCTTAGGTCTGTGTTATTGTCTAAACTATTTCTAGGCCTCCTGTCTTTCACCTTAGCTGGCATAGTGTGTGTTTTAGGTGATAGAAATGTATCCATAAATTAAATTCGTGAGGGTGTGTGATTGTGTGGGGTGTTAAGAGGAGAGAGAGGGAGGGGGAAAAAAAAAAAAAAAAAAAAAAGGAAGGGGGGAGGGGGGGTGGTTGCAGTGTCAAAAATAAAAAGTTTTACTAGTTGTGATAAATTATGATATCTAAAGACTTGTGAATATTAGGGTCGTGCCCTGTGTAAGTGATTCAGGGTCAGGCTTAGAGGGAGTCAGGAGAGTTCTATATTCAACAGCACAAGGGTATAGCCTTAATATATTCTCAATATATGCTATTTATCCTGTCCAACAATTGTGTCCATTCGTCTATCTAGTACTTTATAGGCAAATACACCAAATAGTTGTGACTATATTCAGTATTATGCGAAGTAGTATATTCCCAGGTCCTCACAATTGTATACCAAAACTTTTCTTTTTTCTCACCACTCTAGATAGTGTGTGTTTTTATTTTTTTATACAAATATTTCCAGGGCGAAGATAGTAATGCCACACCATAGGTATTAATATATGTTTGGAGATCAAATTTTAAATGTACTGTGGCTTCCTCAATTACAGTTATGATATTAATACAGCCCCTTTTTTTTCTTTTTTCTTTTGAACTGTCAGCTATATTGGTTAGTTAATACACCGGTCTGGAGCCACATATGTTTCCTGTGGAGAAAAGGTAGTATGTTAATCTCAGATGCCTAATATATACCCTATATATGAGCCTCCAGCCTTAATACAGAGAAAAAAAAAAAAAAAAAAAACCTCATGCATATATACATAATTCCTGAGAATATGTCCAGTTTATAACACAGCCTTATATGTTATTTCAGTTGACCTCTACTTTTATCCTGTTCTGCAATCGTGTTATAACATAATACATTGCTTGTAACATATCCTCTCATTAATCTTTAGGGTTATAGGCAACTTATATAAGCCTTAGTCCATATCCGGGAAAAAAAAAAAAAAAAAAAAAGAGAAGAAGTTTTCCTACTGGACCTTCTGTACACCCAATGATACTATAGCCAGTGGCTTTATTATTTGTTTAATTCCAGAACAGTTCCAGAGCCCCCAGTAAAATTATCTGGGATTCACAGTTCACTTCTATAGTCAGACCTTGTAAGTTATTTATCCTTTAGGAATGGAGCTGTGTACAGTTCAACTGATTATACCAGCTTCTCTGATCTTCTAGCTTTGTTGCTAATTGGTTTATGTATCAAAAGTCTCGGATACCTTGGTTACAGTCTCCTGTTATGCTCTACCAGGTGTATTATATCATAGAGCTATTACACAGCCTGTGTGGCCAGGTTTTTTATTATTTTTTCCCCCTGTCGTTTGATACAGGCCCTCCTATGCTCCTTATACTCCACTAGATGTTACAGGATAAGTATAGGAGAACAACAGCTTATAAGGGTCACAGTCCTCACTTATGTTCTCCTGTCTTACCTTCACCCCCAAGACCAGGTCAGGGACTTACGTTCCGACGGGCCAAACACCAGTTTTCTGTCTGTGGTTGCTGTCGTAGGTGGTTGTGCGGCTCTGCGCTTCTCCTACTGCTAGGCGATACCTTCCAGAGCCTCCTAGTAGCGCACGGAAGTGCACGGAGGTACAGTTCTCAGCGACGGGCTTTTCAGCGACACACCACCTTCTCCTCAGGCTGGCTAAGTCCCGGTTCGTGAAGACGGCTGCAGATACGTACTCTCATTAAGCGTTCTCCCAGCTTAATGAGACTTGGTGAGACATAGTGAAGCGGCTTGTAGTTTGACCGCTGCCTGTGCGGCCACTAGCACTTCCAGGGCTTCCCCACGCCGTATCGGGTTGTGTCCCTCAGGCCAGGCCAGGCCAGTGTCCAAGTTCACCGGCCTTATGGCTGCAAGGCGTGTTTGGCATGATAGTATCACCACTTCAGGTGAGCGTGCAGCATGGAACAGCTAACTTCCTTGCTCCTCCCACCGGAAGCCTTGTCCAAACACTGGTCCATATCTTCATCTAAAGCAGAAAATGGGTGCTCCAGAAGAGAACTTTGAAGGAGTTAAAAAAACATAGTAACTGATTTCAAGATATTTAAACATACAATGCTCTAATGAATGCTTTTATTTTTAAATTACATTAACTTTAAAACTTTATTAAAATACATATCCATGTCTCTAAATACACTTGCAAATGTAGAATTAAAAAAAAAAAAACAACAACAAAAAAGTACTGCAAGAAAACTGCTTCTACACCAATTCTGTTAAAAAGCAGTGGATTTCTGGTGGGCAGTGTGTGCATTACATCAGTAACTCAAACATCAACCATAGAAACAGAATAAGTAAATGATGGATAAGCAGAACTCCAATGCATAGATGTGTGACTGAGGCTACAGCTGGGCACTTACACAGCAAAGCTGCAACATCAGCTCCCACATGATACAGACTGAGGCACCACTGCAGGCAACCAGGAAGAACTGGGGGTAAATGAAGCTTCCTGCAGAACTGCCATAATGCAAAATACAAACTAGACAAGTAGGGACTACAATAAAAAAAAAAAGCACACTTAGCTACTAAAGCCAACTGTAGTTAGAAAGAGGCATCTCACAAAGACATGGTACAAAAAAAAAAGAAAAACTTCTACAAATGTTACAGTGCTCCTTTATTTAGCTATTGTCTAAACCCTATATACACTATAAAACATAACAGAAGGAACTCAGCTGCAGGCTATACTGCAAAATGTAATGACACAACAAACCCTTTATCATTGCGCTTTTTAAAAAAACTGAAACCGTTCAATGACAAGTGCATAACTAAGCACCAAACGTATACACAAACCAAACACTAAAAAAATGTAACATAAATTAAATTTTAGACCATTCAGACATTACTTCTTGTGACCATAGAAGATTATTATTAGCAACAACATTATCACTGCCGTTCTCTATTATCACAGCTGTCATTAGATGAGAATTTAAAGGGATTGGAAAGTCAAAATTAAACTTGCATGATTCAGATAAAACCTACATGCTCTAAGACACCTTTACATTCATTTCTATTTTCAAATGTGCTTTGTTCTCATGAAATCCTTGATGAAGAATTAGACTGACATATCCTGCACTAGTGGGAGCTGCTGGATTGGTGCCCTAGACACCTTATGTCTCTTGTAATTGGCTGACTAGATGTGATCAGCTAGCTGCCAGCAGTTCAATGCTGTTCATTTAGCAAAGGATAACAAAAGAATGAAGCAAAATTGTATGTTCTATTCAAATCATGAAATAAAATTTGGGGGTTTCCTATCCCTTTAAAAATGTTGTTTCAGCATAGAAAAATAACTGCAATATGCTTTCATTGTTTTATTTTTCCCCCACTTATTTAATTTAGCTCTGTAAAATGCAGGTTTTCTAACACTCAGAACTGAAAATGCACACTCCAGAATTAAGGCTAACCCTGCTGCCAAAGCTTATAGGCACATACATAATGAGGCAATAAGGTTTCCTTGCCGATTTCTCTGTATTGGCTACAATGTATTAGTAACCACACAAAAAGGCAAAAAAAAAATTGAAAAATTGAAAAATTAAAGAAAGCCAGTTTCCCTCATCCAACACATAGCTGTTATCAGCAGAGAAAACATGATTTAATATGTGAATTAAATACAAATATGAACAATAAAATGTATCCCCTCTATTTTTGTCCGTTTAATGCATTTATTTAAAATATTCAGTTTTTGAAGTGGTAGTGACAGGCAGTGGCAGTTATAGAATATCTTAATTTGGAGGGGCTAACAAAGGTGGTGAAAAAGTTGAAAGAAAGCACATAATATATGAGTATGTGCTATCCTAAGCTGAACAGGGATTCTACTTGTGCATTTGGAGGTACATAGCCCCCCGCATGGAACCGCCAATAGTGACAGGTTTCCTAAATTCATCATGTTTTATTTATCTTGCAATTAATTTACCAGAGTGCTTTATAACAGAAGTCCTATACTGTATAATTAAAAAAAACTGAACACATTACTCAAGACTGCTAGAAGCGCTTGTGCACACACAAGGTTCCTGCTGTATCTTCACAAGAAGAAACTGCATGATTTGGTATGTGGGGATCTTGGTGGCCACTCTTCCGAGACAGCTCAATGCTTTTTTTGCACCCCCTGCACTAAACAGAATTAAGCTTTTGTTTTGCTGCTTACATTTTTACCCTAATGTAAAACACATCAGGCCAAGCAAATTTAGAATATACCATTATTATATTTATATTTCATGGCACGTGTGAAAGCTGGATTTTTTTTTTATTTTTTTTTAATATTAGTAAATAATAATAAAAATGGTCAGGTGATCACTGTTACCATAATCACATTACACAATTGTCACCAATGTTAGCCAAATGTGAAATAGGAGCCTAAACAGGCTTTTGGGGCTTCTATAAACTAGAAGGGCCTCTTTATGCCTGCACAGATATACATTATGCAAGGTGATATTTACCATAGTGACATCACCGCCACTCCCATGTAACCTTGTGAGGGCCACAGACTACACCAACAACAATTATAGACTGCAGCAGGGAGGGGATAACCAACAACAGCATGGGATCGGCTTGTCCCCTTTTATATGAGAACAGGTCATTAATCTAAGCTCACAGGAAGAGATTCACATGACGACCCATTCTTGTGGGTACCAGTTAAAAACCTCAGGATGGAAGTGAGGCAAAAGTCCAATCCAATGAAGCCATAAGAATCATTGTGTAGATTTTGTAAGAGTTGCTATCTGCATATCTAGTTACATAATCCCTGTCAGTGTGTCCTGCCGTGAAAAGATGGAAAAACTGTGTACAGGATGTGGCACAACACACTTTAACCTTTAGTGAACAACTTTCATTTTCTTTTACTACATGAAGGTTTTCACTGTCCATATTATGGAGATTTACTTTTCTGCTTATATAAAATGTAGCTTTGTCATTGAAATTCATTTCCATCTTCCATGTGAACCTGAAAACTGCAGCTCAAGTTGTAACATTTAGCCATATCTTCATCTACAAGGGCCTGAGGCAGGTGAAAGCGAGAAGGCTGGGAAAAAGGAGACAGAGGCGCCAATATGGCCTAGTAACGTCTGCACAATGATAAAACAATATGAAGTACAATTATACTCACAAAAATAGAGCACCGAAAGGTGCAAATGACGCAGTCTGAATCAATTAGCAGTGGTCCAGCTCACTGTATGCCCACAGGGGAGCAGCAACCAGGAATTCTTATTCCTGTGAGTGAATAAGACAATATCCATAGCCCGAGTACAGTTTAGACATGCAGAATTCACATTACTGGTCAGACTTACAAAAAACAGCGCACCTTCCAGGTGCAATCAAGGCGAGCTGGAGCTTCTCAGTCGCCCAGCAGACTATACTCAGGTGCAGACAGCGTCCGTTCACACAGTCACACGGAATAGGTCCAAAAGATGATGAAAAGAAAACTCCAAAATGGAAGCAACAAGTGTATTAAAATGCATAAGTTTATTAAAAACAAAGCTACGCATTTTTCAGCCTCTAAAAGAGCTGTTTCCTTAGGCTATACCAATTAAAAACAAAGTGACGCGTTTCTCAGCCTATTAAAAACAAAGCGACGCATTTTCTCAGCACAGGAATAAGAATTCTGGTTGCTGCTCGCTTGTTTCTATCTGAGTGTCTCCCTGTGGGGCCACAGTGTGGGCATACAGTGAGCTGGACCACTGCTAATTGATTCAGACTGAGTCATTTGCACCTTTGGGTGCTCTATTTTTGTGAGTATAATTGTACTTCACATTGTTTTATCATTGTGCAGAAGTTACTATGTCATATTGGCGCCTCTGTCTCCTTTTTCGCAGATTTATCATCACCAGGGACTGACCATCCTTTTGACAGAGTGCTGCATCCCATTGAATGTTGGATTATAAGGACTTTTTTTTCTTATTTGATTGGGTTTGTTTTACTTATTTTGAGCTCCTGCCTGTAGCTTGCACCTATGTGTTATATGTATTATATTTAATATTTGGGTCCTAGTTATTTTTAAGTTTTGGGTTCTAGGAAGCGCCCCCTATGGGGATTAGGGTTATCTTTATTTCCCATTTTTTATCTTGAAAGCGAGAAGGCTTCATCTTCAGATACACACAAGGGATTTAATAGTCCGAAACTGTAAAAGGGGCATGGGTGTACTTTAAAGGGACATAAAACCCAAGATTTTTTTCCTTCAGAAACAGAGCAAGCAATTTTGAACAGCTTTCCAATTTACTATTTTGCTCCTTTCTCTTGGTATCCTTTGTTGAAAAGGGAGAAAAAGGAGGCTTGGGAACAGCAATGCATTACTAGAGCTAGTTGCCGACTGGTGGAGACACATAGATGCCTCTTGTCATTGTATTATCTGAATGTGTTCAGCTAAACCACAATAGTGAACTGCTAATCCTTAAACAGATCTTGGAGAAAGCCCCACTGTAAAGGGGAAACGCATAGAACTGTGCTGGAATTATACTGGGAAAAAGCGCGATTTTGCCTTTCCGGCTGCTTTTACTATTAAGTGCAGCCTTCAAAGTGATATAACGTCTCTGTTTGAAAAACCGCCAGCTCTGCGTACGAAAGTACTGAAGTGCGAGACAGAGAGAACCCTAAGGAGGACCAATTACTTGCGCAAGTAACAACCAGAATACCCGAGGTCGGAAGCCAGTGACGTCACACGCCAACTCACGGCAGAGAAGTCCCGGGCGAGGTCGGAAGCCAGTGACGTCACACGCCAACTCACGGGCAGGAGAAGTCCCGGGCAGAAACAGCTGATCATGGCGTGCAGCAAAGGTATATCGATAAGAGCTCATACCCCAAGGCTAGAGTGAGAGGTAAGAATAACCTCCAGATCCCATTTGGAGTATATTTGAAGAGACTGATTAATATCCCCGTTTAGAGGGGTTCTGTGCACGGAGAACTAAGGGGAAAACATAGTATCAAGTAGTGAAGCAGGAGTCGGATAAGACTTTTTATGTATACTAAGACTCTAATGGTATCTTTGGCTACTATCTAATGTACGATACCACCCACTTAGATCGTATATATTGTTTCTACAGAGTGGTGACTTTTTAAGTGTTTTAAGTGCTATTAGCCTGTGCAGTATCAAGACAGCGTTACTAAGCCGATTTATACACATTTAGTATTTTAAGAGTGTGGACTGTGGTTTATATTGTGTATGTGTACAAGTAGGATTGGTGTGTGGAATGAATGTTGATTTTTATTTATGAATTGCATATAGAAACTGGATGCTACTATTGATTTGTTATCTAGACTCACAGACTGTGATTAAAATTTGGTATTTATCCCTTTCCTAGTGGTGAGGTTTATTCTTTATTGGCATACATTAGGCTTCATATTATATGAGAAGGTGCATGTAACAGTGTACTTTAAAGATTCTAGACACCCCACAGCTTTTAGCGCCATCTATAATTGCTACTGTTTGTATAATCCTTAAACAAACAATGCCAAGAGAACAAAACAAATTTGATGATAGAAGTAAAATGGAAAGTGGTTTAGAATCCTGAAACAAAACAAAAAAATATAGGTTTTCAAATTTTGTGTTTAAGTTCTCCTTAAAGGGACAGTAGCAAAACGGAAAATGTGTTTGAGTGCATTCAGTTTTTTATAACATTTTTGCAACATGCTTGTTAAAAGTTATAACTATTTCAGTGGCATACGCAGATATGCTGCAATGCCCTTATCACCCACATTTAAATACAGAGTGATGTTACCAATGGCAGCAAGTAAAATGATTTACCATTATGTTGTTGCACCCCCTGGTGTAGTTTTGTTTTTTATATTATTTAATGGGTTTTGCATTGTCTTACCTGTGAGTGGGATATTTTTCTCGCAGTGCTGAAATAATTAGCTCCTCAACAAAATTATCTGTCTCTGTGACAAGATCGACAACAGACGTTTTGGTGGACACCTGCTTTTCTTCAGTTAGTGCTTTCCTGACCACCTATAGAAGAAAAAGAAAACAGTTACAGCTCAATTTTATACACGGGTTATTTGAATGGCACAGCAAGAGTACAAATTAAGTTCAAGCACATCTTCTTAAGAAGTGATCAATTAAAGTCCTTCTAAAATATTGCTTAGATTCTGGACCTGATCTTTAAAACATGTTCAGTTTAACCATCACTTCAATGGTTATTTACCAATTCAGTCTTGTAGCGCAGAGCTTGACAAAATTAGGCACTAGACACAGAATGGGGTTTCTCAGCTCCATTCATCCCAGACTAAGGCATCTTTCTGTTTCTGATGAGTTAGAGAAATCAATGCCTCAGCTTTTCCAACACATCTGGCCTTCTGGGATGTGCCAAGGAATTTAGCTAAGAATCACTGATTAAGGATAATCAAAACACAAACATTGCTGCTAACAAAATTTAGTCCCACAGTACAAAAACATTTGTAAGTCAAAGATAGAGAGGGATATGACAAAACAATGTTACTTAACTTCACATGAGATAGATAGATAGATAGATAGATAGATAGATAGATAGATAGATAGATAGATAGCAAGGTTGTCTTTTTGTTTGTGCATTTGATAAATGTTCCAGTTTTTATAATTGTGAAAAAAAAGGTATTAATAAAATGCAGAGTATGTCTGTAATGCATTTGATATTTTTTTTAGTAGGGCACTTCCAAACCAGCAACTGATAAATAAAAGTTGTACACTAGTGCTGTGGCTTTAAACGTGACCTTCATTTCTGGAGGACGGCCAGCTTTCAATAGTCTGGAGCAGGAGTAAAATTGATTTGGACAACACAGATTGAAACTATTGTTTTGCTGTCTTAGAACTGTGCAGGTTGAGTTTACTGCAGGTATAGCTGAATTCCAACTAATTAATTTTATAGTATCAGTTTAAAAATGTTAGAGGTAGTTTGACACAAATAAAACAAATCTGTTCAATATTCAATGAAAATATTTAATCCCTTATTAAAGCTGTGTGAGCAAGGCACTATTTTTGGTCATCATGTGTTTTTGCCCAAAAAAATATACGCCTTTAAGCAGTTTAAAGGGACACTCAATTCAAAATTAAACTTTCATGATTCGGATAGAGCATGCAATTTTAACACTTTACTATTTGGCTGTCCTGAAGCCATAAAAGCTGCCTAAATGGGATTACGGCTGGAGGGCAGGCCTAGCATCAAAAGCACCCCCCAACCCCATCATTGAAATCACACAATTGCACGATTTCAATTTTTACTTATTTGTTAACATCAGAACTTCTATAACTAATAAACAGGGCTAATTATAAAATATATACACTAAAAAAAAAAAAAAAAAAAAAAAAAAAAAAAAAAAAAAAAAACTACAAGCATATACTAAAAGGACTATACATATTATGCACATCTACATTCTATATGAAATGGTGCATCTTAAAGTCTTTGAGCGCACTGGGGACAAAGAGGGTCCAAAATATGGATCCACTTCATCTCCAAGCGGCCCAACATACCCTAAGCATTGGTGCCTCTCCAGTTTGTGCTAACTCTCTGTATTCTCATAAATTCAAGGTCAGCAACATTATTTTTTATGCTTTTTGCCAAAGTGAGCAGATATATATTTAAAAACAAAAAAACCTTTATATTATAAATGTGTTCACCAAGTCTTTTTAAAGGGACAGTCAACACCAGAATTTGTTGTTTTAAAACATACATAATCCCTTAATTACCCATTCCCCAGTTTTGCATAACCAACAAAGTTATAATAATACACATTTTACCTCTAAGTACCATGTATCTAAGCCTCTGCAGACTGCCCCCTTATTTTAGTTCTTTTGACAGACTTGCATTTTAGCCAATCAGTGCTCACTCCTCGGTAAATTCATGTGCATGAGTGCAATGTTATCTATATGAAACACATGAACTAATACCCTCTAGTGGTGAAAATCACTCAAAATGCCTTTTCGATTAGAGGCGGCCTTCAAGGTCTAAGAAATTAGCATATGAACCTCCTAGGTTTAGCTTTAAACTAAGAATACCAAAAATACAAAGCAAAATTGGTGATAAAAGTAAACTGAAAAGTTGTTAAAAATTACATGAATAATGAAAGTCTAGAAGTGGGACCTATATAAATCAAATGACATGAACAGCGTAAGATGTATAAAAAAAAAAAAAAAAAAAAAAAACATTTTTACTGTTGCAAGTGATAAATATACTTTTTGTTGCCATCTTTAGAATAGAAACATTAACTACTTTTTCACATTTGCTTACAGGTATTACAGTGCTTCATTTCCTAAAACCCATCTGCGTTGGCCAGACAGTTTTTATTTATATTTGAATTTTCCTATTGCACTAGTAGTTAAAAGGGGACAGAAAACCCCAACATGCTCTTTAAAGATTCAGATAGAACATACAATTTCAAATAACTTTCCAATTTACTTCTATAATAAAATTTGCTTCATTCTCTTGTTATCCTTTGCTAAAGGAACAGCATTGCACTACTGGAGGCTAGCTGAACACATCTAGTTAGCCAATCACAAGAGACAAATGTGTGTAGGCACCAATCAGCAGTTAGCTCCCACTAGTGTAGGATGTGTGTATTCTCTTTCAACAAGGGATACCAGGAGAACAAAGCACATTTGACAATAGAAGTGATTTTAAAAGTGACTTAAAATGACATGCTCTATCTGAATCATGCAAGTTTAATTCTGACTTTCCTATACCTTTAAGTGTGTTTTAAAATTGCCTTAATAATTTTTTTTAAAAAGTACCCAATCATCCAGGATTTCAGCTAGGATGGGATCCTTGGTCAAAATCCCCCAGTGTTTATTCACAATGTTTCTTAATTCCGCACTGGTTTTATATGTCAAATGACCGTTTCTTTCCGTATAGGAAGCATCTTCTATTTTTGTAGCCAAGTCTCTTCCTAAATCATTTTTTCTAAGAAACGTTTTTTCAAAATAGTTACTTGTTCCTCATATTCTCTTTTATCTTTACACTAAATCGAAGAAACTGTCCTTTTGGTATATTCCTCAACCATGTTCTTTGGTGACAACTCCGAGAGTCTATATAGTTGTTAACATCTATGGATTTAAAAAAAATAAAATAAAAAAAATCTACTTTTTATTATTTTCAACATACACTTCCAAGTCTCAAGACTTTTACTGTACTTTCATGAAAGATCTAACTTAAAATCTTAAAAAAAAAAAAAAAAATGGTCCATAAATGTTATCCAATTGTTTTCACTGCCTGACCAAATCATCTATATAACAGTGACAGGTCCCCAGATACTGCACCCAGTGTGATTGAAAGATGTATTGATCTTCCCAAATTGCCAGACACAAATTGGCATAACTGCACAAATCTGGCGCCCATCATTCTACCACCAATTTGTATAAAAAACAGAAGCTGACTGAGCCAATTAGCAGCGCTAGTTGCAAAACTCAGCTGTGTGACTAGCACAGCTGATTGGGTGACCGGTAGTTTCTTCTCAGTACAAGCAGTGCTCTGCAGCTCTGAGCAGTACTTTCCAGGGGTAAAAATCAGGAGTTGGGAGTGTTAAAATTAAAAGCTGAAGCCAAATTAGAACATGTAATTTTTCATCACCCCTTTAAGCAAGAATAAGAAAACCATGAAGCTTAGTAGCAATGTTTGTTTAATACAGTGATCACCCGAACAGCAACAAGAGAGAGATCTCTAAAGACACAAGTGCTGGCCATAACTAGCTGCTGTGTTTACATTCCAGTGGTGCAGTTTCATCTATCAAAACAATACAGGGTCTGTTTCATGTGCTCAGTATTGTAGAAGGCTCAGAGACTCTTAATTTGCTAATGGTGCATCACAGCCTTTATATAAGTTGGGCCTATGGTTGCCTCCACAAAACCAATGAATGTTTTTCCCCCTTGTTTAAATAAACAATTGAAAACAAAGACACAAGAACAGTTCAGCTTTGAATGGAAGTATATCTGCAATATGCATGTAGTAAGTAAAATGTATTACCGTTTAACCCCTAAGGACCACAAAAGTACCCTTTATGTTGCTGGTTAAGGGTTTACTTAGTTATAATAGCGCAGGACTGCGCTATTATACCCTCCCTCCTTCCTGCTGGCTGGTGGAAATAGCGGCGACACGTCTCTTTTAAAAATGCAATCCCATAGAAAGACCAGCGACGTACAGGGTGTGTCGCAGGTCATTAAGGGATTAAAGTAGTACCTGTTACCATGCACAGAGCTTTGTTACACCTGCATTTAAAAAAGGGACAGTAAAGCCTTATAATTACAAGACAGGTCTGCTGCCTTGCCATAGAACATATCAGCCAAGTCTAAACATGTTTAAAGAAAGATAACATTGCTTGCTGCAATTGTTTTTCAATATCCAAACTACACCCGCCACTTTTCTCATTTGAAGAGGCCAATCTGGGTTCGAGTCTGCAGCTGATAAGGCACAGTCATATTGTTAGTATATAGTTCATTGTTTTGCCATTCTTTTCTTATTAAGAAAAGATATGTAGCAGGTTTAGCTTTAAAAAGGGACCGTAAACACCTTGATAGAGACATAAACAACACACACACACATATACACACTAATATATATATATATATATATAGTATTAGAAGAAAGAAAGACGAGGAACTGCAGACTCTATTCCAAAGTGGTTAGTTTAATGAACAGGCAAGTGAAAGACACAGTCACAGTGTGCAGGGCTGGATCTGACGCGTTTCCCGCATGCTCACATGCGCTTCATCAGAGATCTAGAGGTGTTCACCTGCTATCAGGTTAAATACTGGTGTTAGCCAATAGTGTGTAAGCAAAGCCTAATTGATATTGTGTGAATAAACATAGTGTACAAGTATTTGGTGCAAAAAAGAAAATCTTAAATGTGAAACTCTCAAAAGGAAAAAGTGTTATTAAGCAGTGATTTGGTAGGCTATGCATGTAATCAAAAAATTAACGTGGTTGTGTATTTATTATGATTAGGTTGGAAAATGGTGGCATATTACTAGGAACTAAATACTAAAGTTTAAATTTTAATAGTTATGTTGTGCATAAAGATGTAAGCACAACTAAGTTCAACAATCACCACAGTGATAAACAGGATTATACTTTAGGAGTGTAGGAAAAACAACTATTATCAAAGCTCACATTGTACATGGAAAACTTGTAGTTGGGCACAAAAGATAAGAATAAGAATAAAAATACAGATTGAAAAGGGTAAAGATAGCAACATTGTTGTTTGGGAACAAAAGGGCTTTTCTTGCTAATGCCTGATATTTCACACTATCCATGACCAAGCAGTTATCATATGTTTTGGATTTATGGTAAGTATTTATTTATTTGTTTATTCGTTTATTTATTTGGTTGCCACCTAAATGTGCTGGTTGTTAATTACAATTTAATTGGGAATTTGACATGGTGGCTGCATTGCTGGACATGGTAGGTGTGGTACTTCGGGAAATGTGAAATATGGTATTCCTGCTAACCTAGGTAGCAAAGTAATTGCTACAGGTTTCAACTATCCTGTACAAAAGGATCTGGTTGGATGTTGAGTTCCTAGGTGATAGCGAGATGGCATGAATAAATGTAGAAGGGTGTGTGATGAGGGTAAGTGTTTATTGGGGACAACATTCATTTGGCATATATATAGTGAATACTTGTAAATTGCCTGTTGAACTCAATCCTAGGTGATCCTATCTGTATGGCACCCAGGTGGTTACCCAAATTTGTGCTTCACACACCTGATGGGCCTATGACGGGGGTGACATCCTATAGGTCCAATATATATATATATATATATATATATATATATATATATATTATATATATATATATATATATATATATATATAATATATATATATAATTTGAAATTTATATACAAGAATAGTTGCTATTAAGGGAGGGAGTCACAAAGGAGTGCAATGATGTTATAAAGAATTTAGTGAACTGATAATAATAAAATGATAAAATCTTTTTAATGGGTGGTGTAGCCTAGAATAAGCCTATATATCTAAAAAAATTAAAGATAAAACACATTATTTTTTGTATATAAAACCGATGAACACTCATTGGTTGTTGTTTATTATTTTTATTTTTATGTGTGCCAAGGGGCAATGGGATTGCCTACAATACTAGGTAGGGAGAGAATAATATGCTCTGTACAGATAATATTATTTTAGTGGCAGTTGACGGAGGACTTGTAAATTAATCTATAAATAAGTCCAGGTCTTGCCTCATATTCATGCGTTTTGGGCTTTTGGTCTGTAAGGTAAAGATCCAAAAGGCTTCTTTCCTCTGCAGTTTGCTGATTCTGTCACCTCCTCTAATGTCCTTTCCTATGTGATCAATACCTATGAATGAGAATAAATGTTTAATGTGTACGCCATGAGTTCGAAAATGCTTGGCTACAGGTGTTCTGGGGACTTCCTCTTCAAGTGATAATAGATGTTGTCTAATGCGGTCCTTGAGGGGACGTGTGGTAAGGCCTACATATATATAAAAAAAACACGGAAGGGAACTGCACTCTCATACCGGACCGGGTACACATCCCATGACCCTGCAACATACTCAGCCCTGGGTGCCACTGGCACTCACAGGAAGCTGTGCTGTCCCCAAAGTCACAGGCAGTTAACCCCAGACAGGTCTGGGTGCAAGAACCATAGGGAAAATTACAAAACAAATTAATACAACACACAGAGAAAACCCAGCACTCACTTACAAGCTCTCAGCTAAGATTTAAAAGCAAAAATGGAAACCTTTCCATTTTTGCTTTTAAATCTTAGCTAAGAGCTTGTAAGTGTTTTATATATGTCTAGGGTTATTACATATTCCTGTGCACCCTTCCCTTGTTTTCAGTTTGTTTGGATTTGAAAGCTTGCATTGTGTGGCTGTTTTAGGGTCTCAGGTATTGGAAAGGACCTTGACGTGGTATTAGATAGTAAGGTTAGGGAACCTAAGGGGGTTTGTGACATTGAAGTCAAGTGTAGAATTATACACTAGTTAAATCAAATAGCAAATATATTTATTTTACACTTTTATTAACAAATATGCTTGAAACAGACGTTACCAGGGGGGGAATAAAGTAAATCCAGGGTTAAGCAACCTCTGAACTAATTGTAAAATTACAAAATCTAGAAACCCCCACCGGTAATTAGACAAATAAAATAGGGATGTTTATAGAAGGCTAATAAAGAATGGGATAAGTCACTTCCATACTTCAAATAAATAATAGCCAAATTCTATAGCATCCAAACTAAAAATAAGGGCTAGTGGACAGGGTGTTGCGTGTCTAATCAATAAGTCACACAGGGTAGGGAAGTTAGCATAAAGGTAATTCCATACACACAAGGTAGGTACTTTTTAACAGGCATACAAATGTTCAAGCTATGCGCTCAAAGGCGTCCTCCTGCCTGCGTACTGCTCTGATTAAACAGAGTCAGCCGATTTCTGGCTAAAATCCCTGTCAAATAGAGCTAGTTCACATACAAACAAGTTATTCTCATATGCACGATGGATGTATTATGTTCGATACAGACTGTCAACATAAATTCCTCTCAGTTAAGTTCAAATAGATACATTCAATTCAACATCAAAAATTATTATGTAGCTTGTAGCGTAATAGCGTATAAAGCTTAACAGAAATGTAGCTGTTTGTTAACTTGGCAATCAAGCATATTCTTAAATGACAGTTTTAAGTATTTTAACATCCCCCCTATAGTAGCAGTTGAGGTGAAAAACTATAGCGGTATAGGGTTACAGCGGTATAAAGTTTGAAAAACCGCTAGTGTAAATTTAAGTATGTGACTAGCTTGCACGCTTATTCCACCCAAGGCCACGCCCACCGACGCGTTTCCGTCACAGAACGTGACTTCGTCAGGGCATAGGGCCAGCCCAGCATTTGGTACGAGAAGTTATAGTAATCCGTTGTCATGGCAACTTAAAAAGCATTAGAAACTGAGGTGTAAGACTCCGCTATGGCCTCATTCTGTCATTTTACTTATACTTTGTACTTAGTATTCTGCCTTTAATACATTGCTCATTTGTAAAAGAAAGTATTAGAACAAAAGGGAACATAAAAATTCATCATTTTATTGACGCTGACCGCTCTTGTGTAGGGGTATACTGTGCATCAATATGTACAAGTATTGTAGGGGAAAGTTGTATTTCCTAGTAATTTTATTGGGAGAGTTATATAGGGAGAGGTGTATATCGTGCCTTTACAGCATATTGTATTCGATTTATATAGAATACCTAGGTCAAGTATGCTGATAATTGGTATGATGTTTAAAAAAATGGAAAAAGATATACATATAAAATATATTATTGTGGGTCAATTGTAGTTGCTTATAGTAGCTTATCTGAGAGGTCAAACTGAGTTAGTTATTATCACCTATATAACTGAGGAGATAACCTATCAAGTCAATACAAGTTAGAGAAACAGATATTCATTTGTTAGAACATAAGGTTATTTAGGATATGAAATTATCATTGTGTGTAAACGTTATTATTAGTTTCGTTAGAATCAATTAATTTAAATCCAGTTAAATATTGTTATAAATCAGTATCCTCTTGCTTTGCTTCATATTGGGGAAATAAGCTCAGTTAGTTCAAGACCCTAGACAGAAATAGTATGTAATTAGTAATCTTAAATCCACAATAAGATGTATATCATGAACCATAATCTATAAAAAGCATTTGTATGAAATTGCTTCATTTAATCCCCTGGGTGAAGTGGATTTCAGTTCGTGAATCCATCTACACTCTTTTTGTAATAGCATTTTGTTAATGTCGCCCCTTCTCCCTTTTAGTTTTATTTGTTCGATTGCACAAAAATAGATTTCATATTTGTGTCCCTGATGTTCATTGTTCATGTGTTGTGCTACAGGAACATTTCTGTTCCATTTGATGTCACCTATGTGTTCTAACACTCTAGTTCGTAACTCTCTTGAGGTCTCACCCACATAGATTTTTGGGCATTTGCACATTGCAGATCTAAGCAAGTCATATATATTGCAATTTAAAAAATCTTTAATTTCATACTGTTTGTTAGTGTCAGGGTGTATGAAGGTTTTTGTGGGGGTCATGTTCTTACAGGCTTGGCATCTTCCACATTTGTAAAAGCCTTTGGTTTCTCTCAACCATGTTCTTGGTGTGTCTTTTGAGTAATGGCTCTCCATAAGTATGTCTTTAAGGTTTTTGGACCTTCTATATGTAATATTGGGTTTTTCAGATATTACTTCTTTAAGGTCTTCGTCTTCCTGAATAACATGCCAATGTCTTTGGATGATATTTTTTATACAGACATTTTTATCATCGTATGTTCCAATGATTCTAATGGGTTGTTGTTCATTTACTGGTTGTGCAATAGCTTGGTAGTTAGTTTCCAATAGTGTAGTTCTATTTAGTAATTTAGCTCTTTGATATGCCTTTTTAAGGCATCTGCCTGGGTATCCCCTTTCTTTAAACCTTCTTTGTAACTCCCTTGCTTCTCTCTCAAAGTCTAGTTCTGTGCTGCAGTTTCGTCTGGCTCTTAAATATTGGCCAAAAGGAATGCCCATTTTCAATTTCTTAGGGTGATAGCTCTCCCATTTGAGGAGACTGTTAGTGGCTGTCTCTTTTCTATATAGTTTTGTGTTCAGCGTGCCATCATTCTCTTTTCTAATCTCTAGATCAAGAAATGAAATTTTGTTTGAATCTATACTTGAAGTGTACCTCATTCCATCTTTGTTATTATTCAGCCAGATCATGAAATTTTCAAAGTCATTTTTGGTGCCTGTCCATAGGATTAGAACATCATCAATGTATCTAATATATAAGTTCATATATTGCATATATGGGTTAGTATCTTCATTAAGTATACTTTTGTTCTCAATCCACCCAAGGAACAAATTGGCATACGTTGGAGCACAGCAGGTGCCCATTGCTGTGCCCCTTTTCTGTAAATAGATTTTCTTATTGAATAAGAAATAGTTATGTCTCAACACATAGTCTAGTAAATCAATGAAGAAGTCATCTTCATCATTTTGGATTGGATTTACTGTTCTCAAAAAGAAACTTACAGCTTCCAAGCCTAAATTGTGGGATATATTAGAGTATAGACTTTCAACGTCTATACTGGCCAGCATAGTATTATCACTGACTATCACGTCGGCTAAACATTTTAAGACATCTTTAGTATCTTGCACGTAGGATGTAAGGGTGTGTACAAAGTGTCTTAGTTTTTTGTCTAGAAAAATGCTTGCATTTTCAGTGATACAGCCATTACCGGAGACTATGGGTCTACCGGGTGGATTTGTCATATTCTTATGAACCTTAGGAAGGCTATAGAAGGTGGCTATTCTCGGGAACATGTTAAACATAAACTGGTGTTCAGCTTTTGTAATTACCCTTTCTTGTAGACCTCTATCCAAAAGGGATCTCAGCTCCCCTTTAAAAACATCAGTTGGATCACGTATCAGGACTTTGTAATTATCTGTGTTACTCAAAATGTTTGTACAAATTTGTTCATATTGAGAATTGCTCATAAGGACCATATTACCCCCCCTTATCTGCATTTTTGATGGTAATTGCCTTATTATTTTGTAATTTCTGGAGAGCTTTACGTTCTTTGTAGCTCAAGTTCTTCTGTACTTTACTCCTTTTATTTATCTCCTCTATTTCTGTTGTGACTAGGGAGACAAATTTATCAATAGATGGATATTTAGAAATTGCTGGCATGAAATTACTTTTGGGTTTCACTACACTTGCTTTCCTTGTTTCTGGTGTATCTGTGTTTTCATTAAGTAATGATAGCATTAAATTGACCATTTCATGGTCCTCTTGTTCTATGCCCATATCAATCAAGGAATTTGTGTTAGCATTTTTGTGAAACTTATGTAGTGCAAGTTTTCTAGCGAACAAATGTATGTCCTTGATCCAATTGAATGTGTCATGATGTGGGGTGGGTACAAATGTAAGTCCCTTTGATAATAGTGTGTGATGTTCCTTTTCTAATTGAGTTTCAGTTAGATTGATAATTTGTAAATTATCCATCGCTACTTCTGTTTTTTGGTGGATTTTGATTTGTTTGGTTGCCTCGTTCTTGTAGTTCTCTTTGGTGGGAAAAGGTCTTTCTCTAAAAAAATACGTGTAATTGATGGTTCTGTTAAGGCGACACTGGTTGTAGGTGTTTGTGTTAATTCCTCATCAGAGGGTTCTGAATCTGTAGTGAAGTTATCAGAGGTAGTATTTTTATTATTAGTGAGTCTAGATTCTTGTGTTTTTCTAAAATTACTACGTTTTTTATTGCCTTTATAAATATTCCCTTTTTGGTGGTCAGACCAATCTCTTTGTAGTTTCCTATTTTTGGTCTCACTAAGTTCTTCTTTGAGCTTATCTATATGGAATTTCAGTTTTAAATCTAGAGCCTCAAAATCTTTATGAGTAGTAAATTTGTTTGTTTGTATTTTTGCCTCATCTATTAATTTAGTTAGTTCTTCATATTGTTTTCTTTCAAACTCAAGTGTTAATTTCATCAGATCTAGAGAGCACTGTGTCAAAATTTCCTGCCACCTAAACACAAAGTTTTCATCTGAGATGTGAAAAGCAGGTGCTAGCTGAATCCTTAGACCTCTAGGGATTAATTTATTCTTAACATAATTTTCTAAACTGAAAATTTCCCAGAAAGATTTTACTTGTTTTTTCATAATCTTAGCAATGTTTTTAAAACCTTCTTCTATGTTTGTAGCATTTGGACAAACATTACCAACATTTAGAGTAAATACTCTTTCTGCTTCTTGTTTCCACTGATCAAAATCTAAGGAGGAGGATAGATAGCCGGCCATCACTATCTAAACTCTGACCACTTGTGTCCCAAATTCGTAAGTGTGAATTGAATCACTAGGTATGAAATAGTAAGGTTAGGGAACCTAAGGGGGTTTGTGACATTGAAGTCAAGTGTAGAATTATACACTAGTTAAATCAAATAGCAAATATATTTATTTTACACTTTTATTAACAAATATGCTTGAAACAGACGTTACCAGGGGGGGAATAAAGTAAATCCAGGGTTAAGCAACCTCTGAACTAATTGTAAAATTACAAAATCTAGAAACCCCCACCGGTAATTAGACAAATAAAATAGGGATGTTTATAGAAGGCTAATAAAGAATGGGATAAGTCACTTCCATACTTCAAATAAATAATAGCCAAATTCTATAGCATCCAAACTAAAAATAAGGGCTAGTGGACAGGGTGTTGCGTGTCTAATCAATAAGTCACACAGGGTAGGGAAGTTAGCATAAAGGTAATTCCATACACACAAGGTAGGTACTTTTTAACAGGCATACAAATGTTCAAGCTATGCGCTCAAAGGCGTCCTCCTGCCTGCGTACTGCTCTGATTAAACAGAGTCAGCCGATTTCTGGCTAAAATCCCTGTCAAATAGAGCTAGTTCACATACAAACAAGTTATTCTCATATGCACGATGGATGTATTATGTTCGATACAGACTGTCAACATAAATTCCTCTCAGTTAAGTTCAAATAGATACATTCAATTCAACATCAAAAATTATTATGTAGCTTGTAGCGTAATAGCGTATAAAGCTTAACAGAAATGTAGCTGTTTGTTAACTTGGCAATCAAGCATATTCTTAAATGACAGTTTTAAGTATTTTAACATCCCCCCTATAGTAGCAGTTGAGGTGAAAAACTATAGCGGTATAGGGTTACAGCGGTATAAAGTTTGAAAAACCGCTAGTGTAAATTTAAGTATGTGACTAGCTTGCACGCTTATTCCACCCAAGGACCTTGACGTGGTACCTGAGCTTGTCCCATTTGGCCATATGCAGTGACTAACCTTTCCATTTTTGCTTTTAAATCTTAGCCGAGAGCTTGTAAGTGAGTGCTGGGTTTTCTCTGTGTGATTAGAGATTATATATATATATACACACACACACACACATATATATTCTATAGTTCTAACATGTAACGTAGACGAAGCTGGCCAATGTAAATAAAGATTCCACCAGACTTGATATATTACATAACATTGACTACAGTCTATATGGTACTGCGTCTACTAATGGGGGATAGGTATCACTGGTAATAAATATGATTACAACAAATAATAGGAACAGAGCGACTGTCACAGAATTAAACACTAACGCCTAGATTTAGAGTTCTGCGTTAGCCGTCAAAACCAGAGTTAAGGGGTCCCAACGCTGCTTTTTACCGCCCGCTAGTATTTAGAGTCAGCCGGGAAAGGGTCTAACGCTCACTTTCCAGCCGCGACTTTTCCATACCGCAGATCCCCTTACGTCAATTGCGTATCCTATCTTTTCAATGGGATCTTCCTAACGCTGGTATTTAGAGTCTTGGCTGAAGTGAGCGTTACACCTCTACCGACAAGCCGCAGAAAAAGAAAAAAAGTCAGGAGTTAAGAGCTTTCTGGGCTAACACCGGTTCATAAGTTCAATCGGATTGGCTGATCCAATCAGCCGATCAGATTTTTCCTACCTTAATTACGATTGGCTGATAGAATCCTATCAGCCAATCGGAATTCAAGGGACGCCATCTTGGAGGACGTCACTTAAAAGGAACCTTCAGTCGTCGTCTAGTCGTCGGGAGAAGAGGATGTTCCGCACCGGAGGTCTCGAAGATGGAGCCGCTCCTCGTCGGATGGATGAAGATAGAAGATGCCGCTTGGATGAAGATGTTCTCTTCTGCCCGGATAGGATGAAGACTTCTGCCGCTCCGGATGTCTTCTTTTGGTCCATCGCTACTCGACTGAGTGAAGATGACTCAAGGTAGGGAGATCTTCAGGGGGGTAGTGTTAGGTTTATTTAAGGGGGGTTTGGGTTAAAGTAGGGGTATGTGGGTGGTGGGTTGTAATGTTGGGGGTGGTATTGTGGGGTTTTTTTTTTTACAGGCAAAAGAGCGGATTTCTTTGGGGCATGCCCCGCAAAAAGCCCTTTTAAGGGCTAGTAAGGTAATAGAGCTGTTAACTATTTTAATTTAGATTAGGGTATGGAATTTTTTTATTTTGGGGGGCTTTGTTATTTTATTAGGGGGCTTAGAGTAGGTGTAATTAGCTTAAAATTCTTGTAATCTTTTTTTATTTTTTGTAATTTAGTGTTGGTTTGCTTTTGTAATTTAGTTTAGTTTATTTAATTGTAGGTAATTGTAGTTAATTGATTTAATTAATTTATTGATAGTGTAGTGTTAGGTTTAATTGTAACTTAGGTTAGGATTTATTTTACAGGTAATTTTGTAATTATTTTAACTAGGTAGCTATTAAATAGTAAATAACTATTTAATAGCTATTGTACCTAGTTAAAATAAATACAAAGTTGCCTGTAAAATAAATATAAATCCTAAAATAGCTACAATATAATTATTTGTTATATTGTAGCTATATTAGGGTTTATTTTACAGGTAAGTATTTAGTTTTAAATAGGAAGACTTTAGTTAATAATATTTAATTCATTTTGTTAGATAAAAATTATATTTAACTTAGGAGGGTGTTAGGGTTAGATTTAGCTTTAGGGGTTAATATATTTATTAGAGTAGTGGCGAGGTCCGGTCGGCAGATTAGGGGTTAATACTATTTATTATAGGGTTTTTGAGGCAGGAGTGCGGCGGTTTAGGGGTTAATACATTTATTATAGTGGCGGCGAGGTCCGGTCGGCAGATTAGGGTTTAATAAGTGTATGTAAGGTAGCAGCGACGTTGGGGGGGCAAATTAGGGGTTAATAAATATACTATAGGAGTCGGCAGTGTTGTGGGCAGCAGATTAGGGGTACATAGGTATAATGTAGATTGTGGCGGTGTCCGGAGCGGCAGATTAGGGGTTAATAAATGCAGAGGTCAGCGATAGCGGGGGCGGCAGATTAGGGGTTAATAAGTGTAAGATTAGGGGTGTTTAGACTCGGGGTACATGTTAGGGTGTTAGGTGCAGACTTAGAAAGTGTTTCCCCATAGGAAACAATGGGGCTGCGTTGGGAGCTTAACGCTGCTTTTTTGCAGGTGTTAGGTTTTTTTTCACCCCAAACTGCCCCAATGTTTCCTATGGGGGAATCGTGCACGAGCACGTTTTTCCAGCTAGCTGCTACTGTAAGCAACGCTGGTTTTGAGAGTTGAAGTGGCGGTAAATATGCCTCTACGCTCCCTTTTTGGAGCCTAACGCAGCCCTTCAGAGAACTCTAAATACCAGCGTTATTTAAAAGGTGTGGGGGGGGGGGGGGGAAACATGCGTAGCTAACGCACCCCTTTGACCGCAAATCTCTAAATCTAGGCCTTAGGTAACACTAATAGTGAGCCATGAAAACACTATATTATATTGAGCATGAGCATTATGTTATCACTAAATAGCTGGTATCGGAGTACGAACACTGCAAGTTAAAATTAAACTAATGGGAGAGAGACGGCCAAGTCTCAACTCCCCACTAACATGTTTCACAAAAAAATGCTTTTTCACTGATGCAACCCAACCCAGGCGCAGTACTACTATTGGAGCAGTAGGTGCAGTCGCACCAGGGGTCAAGTGCTGAGGTGCACATAGCAAACAGTCTATACATAAGGGCTGCTATGTGGTTATCTGTATATAGATCATCAGCATCATACAGGACAGCTTGTTTACTGTTACTATGACCCAGCCTCTGCTCTGGTGCATTTAATTGTAGGAGTACGGCTTGTCAGTCATCCCAGATGAATAAGTCCAGGATGTCTAACATTCACAACCTCTGAGGTTGTAGACACATTAGCAGAGAGTCTACACTGAATCACCACCACAACTTTATAAATGAGGGCAAAGGTGTATGGCTCTAAGGTAGGCACACAAATTCATCAACACACCAAATTTTAGCACAGCTTTTCAGACCATCATTTTCATGGTAGAGCAGATAGGTTGTATTGCTTTGATGTGTAGCAGCTACATAGGGACTGACACAAACAGGATATTTATTTAATGCCAGGTAACAAGCACCTTCCTACTACATTATGTTCCAAACAATTACACCAAATGTAAACAAATGTGCTGTAGGACCAAAAAGACCAATACCCTGGGTTAACCTTGCAGTAGCAGTGATTGCCTGGTAGATCTGAAGTTGCAGTAGGTCATTTATTTTTAGTTTACAATTAACCACATTTAGGGTTGTTAAACAAAACAAAAAATATGGAAATGTGTTTTATTTATAGTCCAATTTTAAAACCTAAATTTACTTTCAAATATAATGATACACTAAATTACCAGTCTTATTTCACATTAGAAATAAGCTTTTACAATAGTTGCTGGATGTTACCAAGAAACGTAAATGTAGCCGAGTATTGGGATTTCCTGGTTGAGTGCTGCAGTGGCCATCTTTAATACTAGCTAAACTGATACATATTTTTATAAAATCTTCATGGCTACCAAAAGGATAATTTAATACCAAAGTTCCAGTATTATCAAATTATGTCATGGCCCTTGTCCTAATCCAATCCGCGTATAGGACTCAACTATGTTTTCAATTTCAACAATTGAACAGTAAACACATAAAAATAACTGTTTAATGCAGAATAACCACAAACACTGACTGATTCTCCTGCTCAATCACAGCTAAATAAAAGCACAAGCTTTCAATGTATAACAAAGCAACAATAACTTACAGCTGCACAGGATTTTGTTGACTGTCTAATCAATGCATTTCTAGACCACTACATGAAATAATAACACGATGAACTGTCACATCACGTGACCTCCGGGTATCCTCTAGCCGCATCAACACCTGCCCAGTGCTCACCTGTCCAGACCTGAGAGCCAGCTGTACAGCCGTATCCATGCATTCCTTCCATGGGTCTCCGGTACAACTAGCAGCCTCTCCGGCGCCGTGTACAGCTTCCTCCGGCTCAGGGAGACGCTGCTCATCCCCTCTGTATCTCCCCGCTGCTTCACACGGCTTCATCTCTCCTAGTCAGGGACTGCTGCGATCACTTTACAATGGCAGCCTGTAGAGCCCCAGCTAATCCGTGCTTACCCGGGTGTGTCTGATACCTAAAGAGACAGCAGCTGAGAATGCAGTCATCCGACTATAACGCTAAATCCTTCCCGCTGCTCAGTGCGATCGCAGGATGCCCGAGATACTCCTCCCCTATAAATGTTTGTAATTCTTCTGCTTATTCTCTACAAAATCCTCTGCTTACTCGGACACTCCTCAATGTATCTCCCACCCCCCTGGACCTCCTCCATTCCTCCATATCCTATAGCAGCTTGGTAATTAGTGCCCGCCCTCTGAGAACAGCTATACGTGCAGCGCTTCCCTTTACAGCGGCTCAGTAGTATAAACATTGTCTACTCTAACTCATACATTGTCTCCATCATACACTGTGCTAGAGTGTGTGAGGACGGAGCAGCGGCGACTCTAGTAACAATATATAGGAGGAGGGGGGGGGGCATAAGATACTACAGTCAAAACTGAGGGGGAGCACTAATAATTTCCACCACTAAATCATATATATATATATATACGCACACACAGTATGTATATATATATATATCTCTCAAAATAACAAGTATTGCATTGAGCAATGATACTTTTTTATTGGACTAACTATACATTTATAAGTAGACAAGCTTTCTGAAGAGTTCCAAGGAAGGAACTCTTCCTAAAGCTTGTAAATGTATAGTTAGTCCAATAAAAAAAAGTTGCTCAATGCAATACTCTTGTTATTTCGATATCTAAATCTCTGGACTAGCACAGCAACTCCAATCAACGTATATATATTTATATATGTCGATATAGGGGAAAAGGCGCACTCCCACTCGCTCATAGGATAAGTACCAGGGTGCAAAAAGTTTTCAATAAACACTGTCCAGCAATTGCACTCTCTGGATTTAAATCACAGCAAACTTTATTGTGAACATTTTCGGAGCATTCACTCCTTCCTCAGACAATCAAAAAGTGAACAAAACAGTGCTTAAATGAACATACAGGATCCTCCCATTTCCCCTGCAACCAATCACAAAACAATATCACAAATCAGCATCATTGCATACAGGTGATAATATCAACACAGCATTAAGTATAAATAAACATGTCAAACATATCAGGTGTAGTACATATAAGTGCACATCATTTTCCTAATCTCAACAATGTATAAAGTGCATATATCAGTGACAAATTATACCCTATATATATGTAGGAACTAAAACCAGGAGAAAGATCACCACAACAATCATTATCATTATAATTGTACCACACCAGGCTATAAGGCTCTAAACATAAATGAAGACTCAGAGAAAAACTCACCGTTTTAAAAGGACCTGCTGTCCAAATAGGATCCAGTCCATATAAGACCATATAAGCTATGCATAAAACACCATAATGGAAACTATACAAACAAACATATCCAAACACACTATGTGAGGGGGAGGCGTGCATCCATATGTCATAGCATGCCCATAGCCAATAGTAGTGTCCACATTACAATAAGCCCCGCCCCTTTACTGAATCTACACTGTGTGGAAGGTGTCAAATGCATGCACCAACATGGGTAGCAAGTAGAGTGAACAGTGGTGTATATACACCACAAGTTATGTGACACAGACAGTCAACCCTGCAGTATTGCCACAGTATATCACAGTAGGGGGCGTAGCACGTGACGCCACTGACGCCCCCAAGGGCAGGCTAGTGCTCAATGGCATGACATTATAGGAAATACAACATATCCACCCCCAAACAGCAACAACAATGTATCTGTGGACAGTCATCATCTAGCACCTGGTTTCTCAACAGCCGGACCGTGGCCCAGTACCGGGCCGTGATAGCCCTGCTGGTGGGCCCTGACCTGTCATGCCCCCACTGCACACTCTTACCCCACTGCACACCAGGGGCAGACTGAGACCAATCAAGGCCCCAGGAAAACTGCCTCACACTGACCCAAATGTATTCAAATTTATGTAAATGAACATGGTAGCCTCCCTGCCCTAATCCCAACAGGCCCATCAACCTCCAGAGCCAGGACCCCCAACATTAAGGGCCAAAGAAAGGGCCCCCAACCTCCAGGGCCAGACCTCACACATCCATGGCCCTCATAGCGACAGACCCTCGGCAGGACCCCCACACTCCAGAGCCCCCACTAAACCCACACTGAACTGCTTAGTTACTAATAGGGCAAATCCCTGCTGCTTACTAATATATATATATATATATATATATATATATATATATATATATATATATATATATATATATATATATATATATATATATATATATATATAAAAAACTACCGGGCCCTGGACATGTCCAGCTAAAATGTACCGGGCCTTGAGGTCACTTTGGTTGAGAACCACTGATCTAGCACACACAAAGCCTCACTTTCAAACATGATCTATATGACACTAATATAAAAATACAGAGGGAGGTATATGTTAGGAAAGTATCCCTACATCTCTATTTACTTTATTTTGGACACCATACAAATATTTCCAGCGTGGTATTCCAAATCACACTGTATGAGGGGGAGGCGTGCATCCATCCGTCATAGCATGCCACCGGCCAATAGCAGTATCCACACCACGTTTCATAGGCCACGCCCCTCCAGTAAAGACCAGAGCCAAACTATGTGGTGCCTAACAAATGCAACAACCTTGGAGGCAAACTAAAATGGACAGTGGTGTATACACATCTAAGGCTATATGGCACATAGAATCAACCTCACAGCCTTGCCACAGGATATCACTAAAGTGGGAGTGGCCTGTAACACCAAAAAACACCCACAAGGGTAATCCTCCATGGCATGACCTGAAGAGGAATGCAACATATCCACCCCCCCAAACAGCTGTATAACAACACATACCTTCATCTCAGTGGACCACACAGAGCCTCCCTTTCTAATTGCCAATAATCCCAAATTACATAAAATACACACATGGGACCCCCCCTTTCTCTCTCTCTCCATCTCCATATACATTATTAATGATCAATAATTACGTATGAGAGGAGGAATCTCTAGCAAACCTAGTACTGTTGAGTCATAGATACAGGAAAAATATGGTATTTCATATTACAGGAACAATATGTTACATCATTTGTGGGGAGTTGTCTATATCAGAAGAATTATTTTATCAAATTATAGAAAGAATTAACTTGATACAGGAAAAATATGGTATTTCATATTACAGGAACAACATATTTTAAATCATCTTGGACCTAGTATTTTACATTAAACAAACTCAAGTGTTTTAAAAGTAGCATTTGGCTAACATTCACCATACCTCCATGACTCATAAGATAACAATGTAAATTATCTTGGAGCATTTGTCCAAAAGAAGGTAACAAGACTTTTTCCAGGAAGAACCCCTGCTGTTTGTAAACACAAAAGAGAAACACAGGTGGAGTCCCATTGTCTAGGAACTTTGGTAGATGGAATTACAAACAAATGGGCCTTCACTCACATGTTAATGAGATGCCTGCTGGTCTAAGTGACCAAAACACAGATTACTCCCATAAGCAATAGACAAATGTTTGTTAGGAAAAGAAATACAATTTTGAAATGTAAGAAGCTAAAAGTCTGAATTGTATATATAAAAAAAATGTTACATCAAATTGTATTCCAATGTTGTACAAATAATTAACTGATAACCAGTGTATATGACCACATGTTTGAATGTATAGATAAGTTAAATATGGAATTAAGAATATGCAATAACCAATATGATATGTATATATATATGCCTATATATCAAAGATATACATATAATGAGAAACTATTGTAAAATACTATATAATTCAATATGCCTCATCTGTAACATACACTTATTCATGAGATGCCCACATAGGGAGATCTATATATGTATATGCCTTATGTATAAATAAGTATCTATCTAAATCACAAGGATTTAATCTTAAACTGGTACATTTTAGTTAAACAAAAATATTAAATAAAATATATGGAGATTATTGTTATTATTATTATTATCGGTTATTTGTAGAGCGCCAACAGATTCCGCAGCGCTATAAACAAAGGGGAGTACAACAAAACAAATATAGGGATCAAATGGGTAGAGGGCCCTGCCAAGAGTTGCACTGTTGTAGTTAGCTCTTAAGAAGGTGATCTACAAACAGCTGGACTCTTAGGCTTACATGCTAAGGGAGTTCAGGGTATAGCGATAGAGGAGTGAAACTGGTATAAAGAAAGGTTAGCGTAGGTTGTATGCATCCCTGAACAGTAGAGTCTTTAGGGAGCACTTGAAGTTTTCAAAACTAGAGGAGAGTCTTGTGGAGCGAGGCAGAGAGTTCCACAAGATGGGAGCCAGTCTGGAGAAGTCCTGTAAATGGGAGTGTGATGAGGTAACCAGAGAGGAGGAGAGGAGAAGGTCATGAGCAGAGCGAAGGGGACGGGAGGAAGAGTATCTGGAGACAAGGTCTGAGATATAGGGGGGAGCAGCGCAGTTGAGGGCTTTGTATGTCAGAGTGAGAATTTTGTGTTTGATCCTAGAGTCAAGAGGAAGCCAGTGAAGGGATTGGCAGAGAGGTGCAGCAGATGAAGAGCGACGTGTAAGGAAGATGAGTCTGGCAGAGGCATTTATTATGGATTGTAAAGGAGCTAGTGGGGAGACCAGAGAGGACAGAATTGTAGTAATCGAGGCAGGAAAGAATGAGAGAGTGGATTAAAATCTTAGTTGTGTCTTGTGTAAGGAAGTGTCTAATTTTAGAGATGTTTTTAAGGTAGAAGCGGCAGGCTTTAGCCAAGGACTGAATGTGAGGAGTGAAAGAAAGATCTGAGTCAAATGTGACCCCGAGACATTGGGCATGTGGGGTAGGGGTAATGATGGAGTTGTCGATAGTTATAGAGAGATTGGGGGTGGAGATTTGGAAGAGCTCAGTTTTGGAGAGATTTAGCCTGAACTAGTGAGAGGACATCCAGAAAGAGATGTGAGAAAGATATTTAGTGACACGGGTTAGCAAGGAAGGAGATAGGTCTGGTGCAGAGAAGTAGATTTGGGTGTCGTCGGCATACAAATGATATTGGAAACGGTGGGACTTTATTAGGGAACCTAATGATGACGTGTAGATTGAGAAGAGAAGGCGCCAATTATTTCCATAGTTCTTAAGCAACTCTTGAAGGAAGTGCCTAACTTGAAGGTAAGCATAGAATTCGCATGCACCTAGGTCAAATTTATTTGCAATTTCTGCATACATTAGTGGATGACCTTCTGCACTCAGAATTTGACTCATGGTTTTTAGACCTTTTAACTCCCAGTCTTTGAATATCTGGTTTGAGAGTCCAGGGCTGAAGTTAGGATTGCCGCATATGAGTAAATAATAATTGGTCTGTGGGTGAATTGCAGTCTAGGATATCTGTTTATGCATCAGGAATATATGCAATTTACCCACTATATTTACTCTTAATTCAGAAAGCCTCGAGTCTGCAGGTCAGCGACATGGTTGCAAAATGGGCTACCCAATTCCCAGATATAAATGAGCAAACTATTGTTGGGAGTTTTAAAATAACACAACAGAGTTGGGTTTCAACATCATGGAGAGAATCTCAGATAAAAGTTGGTCTTCAGAGATACTTTACCCCAGGTATTCTATCTAAGTGGTACAATGCAAGGGTGCTCTGTTCTAGATGCTCGATAATGGATGCAGATTTATTTCATTGTCTATGGGGCTGCCCAAAAATTTTCCAATATTGGAAAAAGATCTCATATTGGATGACTGCAGTTTTAAAACTGGAACATGAGCTAATTCCTATTGAGATTTTTTTTCTGGTGAGATTTCAAGGAATAATAAAAAATTATAGCCTTATAAATACTATTATATTAACTGGACGTAATCTTATCTTTAAATCATGGAAGGCGTGTTCAGCACCTACAATGACACAATTTAAAGCGGCCTTCGTTAATCAATTTACTACAGAGCAGTTTAATATACTATATCCACAAGACAAGTATTTGGTCGCATTTTTTAGAAAATGGGAAATGTTTGTAAGATCCTTGCCCCTAGTATACAAAAAAAAATGATTAAACCATTCAGGGAGTCTGAGTTCGTTTTGATAAATATTCTGGCGGGCCACTTTCCTGGAGATTGGGCAGCGGGCGTAGAGTGAGGGGCTGGGGGGGGGGATTGGTGGAGGGAGAGAGGGGATCCATTTTTTTGTTTTGTTTGTTTTTTTGTTTTTGTTTTTGTTTTGTTTCATGTCTGTAGGTTTTTTTGTTTTAAAAAAAATAACGAGAAAAAACAAAAGGGAAGAATGGAAAGCAATGAGATATATGTTTTTGAAGCTGGTTACACACCTGGTTGTTTTGTATTTACTACAGGCCATGTATTAATTTTATTAGTCTTTGACTCTGCTGTGATATTTATTGGTATATCTGTATTATTTCATTATTTGTGTTGCACTGTATTATATTTTTTAATTTGTTTTGTTGTTAAACTCCTTCTCTTTTGTTATAAATAAAGATTTAAAAAAAAAAAAAGAGACTGAGGACAGAGCCTTGCGGTACTCCGACAGAAAGTGGTGACGGGGCAGAGGGGGCCCCAGAGAAGGCTACACTAAAGGTACGGTTTGACAGGTGGGAAGAGAGCCACAAAAGGGCTGTGTCACAGATGCCGAAGGATTGGAGGGTTTGGAGCAAGAGAGGGTGGTCAACAGTGTCAAAGGCTGCAGACAGATCAAGGAGGATAAGCAAAAAGAAGTGGCTTTTTGATTTTGCTGTAAGTAGGTCATTGCTAACCTTAACAATAGCTGTCTCTGTGGAGTGATGGGGACAAAATCCAGATTGCCATGGGTCAAGAAGGGAGTTTAACATAAGGAAATGGGATAGGCATGCATATACTAGTTTTTCGAGAAGCTTTGAGGCAAGAGGGAGGAGGGAAATAGGGCGGTAGTTGGATGGGGAGGTAGGATCAAGGGAAGATTTTTTTGAGGATAGGTGTGACCAGTGCATGTTGCAGCAATGAGGGAAATATACTGGTGCTGAGGGAGAGGTTGAAAATGTGTGTTAGTATAGGGGTAAGGGTAGCAGAGAGGAAGGGGAGTAGGTGTGAGGGGATAGGGTCAAGGGGACAGGTAGTGAGGCGAGAGCACAGTATAAGTGCCAAAACTTCTTCCTCAGTAACAGGGGAGAATGAGCTAAGTTTAAGGTTATGTGGGTTGTGGTTGAGTGAGAGCATTTGAGGGGGTGAGAGAATGGAATTATGTTGAGAGCTGATTTCATTTCTGATGGAGTCAATTTTGTTATTGAAGTGGCTGGCAAAGTCCTGAGCTGACAGAGAAGTTGTATTAGGAGGTGGGGGAGGGCGGCGGAGAGTATTGAAAGTGGAGAACAGACGTTTTGAGTTTGAAGAAAGATTAGAGATAAGAGTAGAGAAGTAATGTTGCTTATGGAGATTAAGGGCAGAATAGTAGGAGTTCAAGATTAATTTGTAATGAAGAAAATCAGCTGAACTCCCAGATTTTCTCCAGTGCCGCTCAGCAGTACAGGAACATCTGCGTAGGTACTGTGTCAGCGGAGTATGCCAGGGCTGAGGATGAGTGTGTGATTTCCGAGCTATGGTAAGAGGGGACAGATTGTCAAGGATGGATATAAGGGTGGAATTATAGTGGCAGATAGATTGTTCAGGGCAGGAAAAGGAGGAGAAGGATGAGAGGAGAGGTTCAAGGGAATTAGCAAGCTGTTGTTGATCTAATGACATAATGCTTCTGTGAAGTTTGGTGTGAGGAGTAGAAGGAGGGAGAGTTTTAGGGAGGGATGATATGTTGCAAGTAAGGAGATGGTGGTCAGAAAGAGGAAAGGGGGAGTTTGTGAAGTTTGAGAGAGTGCATCGATAGCTAAAGATCAGGTCAAGAGAGTGACCGTCTTTGTGAGTGGGAGAATCAGTCCATTGTGACAGACCAAAAGAGGAAGTGAGTTGCAGAAGTTGTTTTGCAGATGAGGCAAAGGAATTGTCAAGGGGGATGTTGAAGTCGCCAATAATGAGGGCAGGGGTGTCTGAGGAAAGGAAATAAGATAGCCAGGCAGTCAAGTGATCTAGAAATTGAGATGAGGAGCCAGGGGGTCGGTATATAACTGCAACATGTACAGAGAGAGGGGAGAATAAGCGAATCATGTGGGTTTCGAATGAGGGAAATGTGAGTGAAGAGATGGGATGTATTTGTTGAAAGGTGCAACGAGAGGAAAGTAAAATACCTACACCACCTCCTTGTCTGTTACCAGACCTAGGAGTGTGGCTGAAGTGGAGACCCCCATGTGACAGAGCAGCAATGGATGCTGTGTCTAGGGGAGAGAGCCAGGTTTCTGTTAGAGCCAGAAGGTTGAGGGAGCGGGAGATGAAGAGGTCATGTATAGAAGTGAGCTTGTTGTAAACAGAGCGAGAGTTCCAGAGTGTGCAAGTGAAATGGGTAGTGGCTTTTGATGCAAAGTTTTGTTTTCGGAGTCTATGGGACGGTACACATGGATGTGCACGGATAGGCAGTGGTTGGGGACCAGGATTAGGGGAGATTAGTAAGTAAAAGCAAGAGGGAGAGTGACATGAGATGAGATACGGATTTGCAGTAGTGAGACTGTTTTTAAGACGAGCTGCAGGGGGAAGAGAGAGTGTTTAGGAATAGGTAAAGTTCATGAGTACAAAAGTAAGGTGAGTTTAAGAGAGTTGGGTTAATGAACAGTGCAGGTGGAGAGGGAGAAGGAGTAATGGAATAATGTAGTTTGTTATAGAGACAAGAGGTTGCAAATATGATTATGAATATATTGAGCATTTTTACAAAAGTGGGAACCAGTTAAACACATAAGACACATGATTACAGTAGCAATTGCATAAGAAAACAAAGAGGTATATTAAACATAATATTACAAAAGTACTTGCCTTGTGTCTTGCCCCTTGCCCAATCCTTGTTCAATTCTTGTATAATTCTATTTTTAATGCCTCACTTATAAAATGTTCACTTTGAAAATGTGAACATATGTTGTTTTAGCAATGCACAGCCTAGTGCAATGCACATCCCAAACTAGTGTGAAATATATGCAGGCAGGGCAGTCAGCTGAGTCCACTAAATTTAGTTGATTGCTAATCAAAGAAAATTGGTCTATATATATTGATGTATATATAAATTATCTACCTCCGTTAAAGCCCATGTACATATATTTTAATAAGGTTGGAAGAAATCACTTAGCGCCAACTACTAAATGAACCCTTAGCTCTGATGGGTGACCCCTAGTGGTCAGAAACGTTTAAGGAAAATCAGAAAATATCAAAGCGCCAGCTGGCCGGCAGGGTTCAAAATGTGAAACCAATTCCTTCACAATTTAGTTAAAACAAAGGTGTTTATTCAAAACGATATTAAAATATTAATACATTAAAACATAGCTTCTGGGCAACTTTTAGACAATCTTAAAAAAGTGTAAAATAGTTGGTGTTCCTAAGGCAGATGATGAACGAATTCGGTATACATATAGTGGATTATCTTACATGGATCCACATGTTACATTCGACAATAAAAGATGCCTTCGAAATGAACAATAAAACAAATGGTCCTATAGCAGTGTTACCTGTTGTAATTGTAGATAACTTAAGTATGGTGGCTTAGAAACATCCAGAAATAAAATAAACGATCCTATAACAGTGCTATCTACTATAGTTATCAGACCGGTTTTCAGGTTATACAATAAAGCATACGATTCTGTGACAATGTTCCCTGCTAGAATTTTTACACAGTTCAAAACAGACCGGTTATTGATATCTCTAATACGGTTATGTTCAAAATTGCTTTTACACACAGGTATAACCAGAGCAGTTTGGTCCCTCTGGGGATATATTTTTAAACAAGTTAAAAGTGGGCTGTGGCCCCAACCCGTACTGGTTCCTTTTGTGCTTTGAGCTGAAAGGATAGAACCGATCTACTGTACCTCACAAGGATCAGTGACCGTTCTCCGCTAGCGGAATGAGAAGAGGATGTGTGCTAAATACACGCTAATTGTGTGACAGATTAGTTTGTGAAAAAGTCAGAATAAACAATTTGAAGTAGAAAATTAGTTTGGTGCTAATTACCAGGTTCCAGATGCAAAAAAGCAAACAATACAAATAATTCAAAAATTGGTGATACTAGTAAACACTGTAAGCAAACCTCTTTCTGTGGTTTTACAGTCCATTCCGGGATCATGATACTGGCAATCTGAGTAAGGGGTATTTAAAGACCCTGAGATTTACATTAAACCAGTCTTGAAAAAGGTCTATATTTGACCGAAACGTGTCGACTGGTGAGTAGCATTTCAATTTATTTATCTGTTTTAAAAACCATCTGCACTATTATTATTTCTTTCGGCAGAAGGAATATAGACCTGGGTGACGCTGGAGCTGCAAATTGTCTATTGACGCTGAAGCCCAATCCCCGCTACAGGCAATAAATACCTCACATAGACTGTAAAACCACAGAAAGAGGAATTATCTTAAACTGGAACACTTTAACATTGACTATTAACGGAATTATCTTATTTGTATTCTTTATTTTTTGTTATTATTCTGTCGGCTGTAATCATGCTGGTCACTAGTGATATTTGAGGAATCCACTGAAGTACACTTAATTATTTGGGAGACATCTGTGTTTTCAAGTTTTGATTTTTTATACACCTTTTTTCTTTGCTTACAGTGTTTACTAGTATCACCAATTTTTGAATTATTTGTATTGTTTGCTTTTTTGCATCTGGAACCTGGTAATTAGCACCAAACAAATTTTCTACTTCAAATTGTTTATTCTGACTTTTTCACGAACTAACCTGTCACACAATTAGCGTGTATTTAGCACACATCCTCTTCTCATTCCGCTAGCGGAGAATGGTCACTGATCCTTGTGAGGTACAGTAGATTGGTTCTATCCTTTCAGCTCAAAGCACAAAAGGAACCAGTACGGGTTGGGGCCACAGCCCACTTTTAACTTGTTTAAAAATATATCCCCAGAGGGACCAAACTGCTCTGGTTATACCTGTGTGTAAAAGCAATTTTGAACATAACCGTATTAGAGATATCAATAACCGGTCTGTTTTGAACTGTGTAAAAATTCTAGCAGGGAACATTGTCACAGAATCGTATGCTTTATTGTATAACCTGAAAACCGGTCTGATAACTATAGTAGGTAGCACTGTTATAGGATCGTTTATTTTATTTCTGGATGTTTCTAAGCCACCATACTTAAGTTATCTACAATTACAACAGGTAACACTGCTATAGGACCATTTGTTTTATTGTTCATTTCGAAGGCATCTTTTATTGTCGAATGTAACATGTGGATCCATGTAAGATAATCCCCTATATGTATACCGAATTCGTTCATCATCTGCCTTAGGAACACCAACTATTTTACACTTTTTTAAGATTGTCTAAAAGTTGCCCAGAAGCTATGTTTTAATGTATTAATATTTTAATATCGTTTTGAATAAACTACTTTGTTTTAACTAAATTGTGAAGGAATTGGTTTCACATTTTGAACCCTGCCGGCCAGCTGGCGCTTTGATATTTTCTGATTTTCCTTATATTTTAATAAGGCAATGCCCAAATGATAAGCCATAAAGACATGAATACTTATTTAAATATATTTGGTAAATTTATGAAGTCTAGCTCACAAATTAGATAAATGAATATGTGTACATCTATGTGTATGTGTATATATATATTTATATATAGATATATATATATATATATATATATATATATATGTGTGTGTGATATATTAAAAATAAATTCTAAGAAGGATAAATGTAAGAATTAGTTCACTTTTATAGCACAACTCACCATTGCCATCTTGTGGCCAGTTAGTAAAAGTACAACCAGCTATACTTAACATTGGGTGAATTATTCCCAAAAGTTAATTAGTAGTCATCCAATCACAGCGTTGCAGATCCTCACACATCTGTGAATGGCTGTTAGAGATTAGGGCGGAGTTATAGTTCAGGATAAATTGGGTCACAGGACATTCACAAAGGACTCTGGGTTGGTGAAAAGAGTGGATACTCTGTCCAAAATTTTTCCCTGAAAAAGAACTTTTGAATCCTGGTGGTACCCATCTCATATTTTTGATATCCTTGGAAATTATTGCCCTTTTTTCCTGTGGACTAAGAGATTTTGTGGGACCGGGTGCAGAGGAAACACACAGTTTGACTAGTGATAACCTAGGGCTTGGAGGAGCAAACATTTGGGGAAGTATAAAAAGTCTTTACTTATATTTAAGCAGTTATTGCATTTAATGTCCGTATTAAGATTTGCATTAGATAATAATAGGCCCCATTTCTATATGTACTTACCCATATAGTCTGGTTTGTATTGTCTAGGAATCTAATTCACCTAACAGTACAAGAAATCTTGTTATAGATAGTGTTCATTTAATTCAGCTTATGGTAAGGAAATCTCTGGGTATTATAATTTTTTTTTTTTTTTTTTTTTTACTGGTTATAGCCATACCTTCTGAATCTGATTAATTGCTATAAATTGCTAAGTATTCGGATATAATTTTATATTTGGCTAAGATTGTATTAAATAACCGCTGTTAGTAACACATATTGCATAATTGGTTCATGCTGATTTATTTTACCTTGTTATAGACTTCACTGTTAGATTTGTACCCATAGGATCAAAACAAAGTGTGGTAGCATATTTTATTTCATAATGTATCAGAGAGTTTGTTTTGTGTATAATTAAATGGTATATCGCTTGTCAGTATCTTGTTTAATGTTTAATAAATCTGTATATTTTTTTCCAAACTGAATCCTCTTTACTCCACAAATATAATTCGCTGTGTTTAAAAAGATATCACCTGATTAGAACTACTAAAAAAATAATACAAATATATGGGAGATTGGGGGGGCCGAGCCTGCTTCCATTGTGGCAAGACGCGTCTTAGTGAAGCTCCGTGTACTAGTCTCAGATTTGTCTGATATTTCCAGATGATAAAGCCTGCTAGCTTTCTCTAACCTACATCTCTGATAGCAGTTTAATCAGGCAGAATTTTGAAACATCCTGAGAGTGGATATACCGATTGTGATCTCGCCTATGTTCTTTGGAACAGCTACGCGGTAACTACCACACAGACTTAGAAGCCATCTTGTAACCAGCTGTGATCTAACATAATTGCAGCTCTGAAAGTTGATCCTGTGTGTATTGTTGAGCGTAGGTCTGGGGCTGCTGCACGATACCCCCCCCCCCCAGTTTATGGGGTTATGCAATCCTGTTTTCGGATTGATTCACTATCCAGTTTACCTATATAAAAATGGCTACAAATGTCCATGTGCTACTGAACGCAATAGAAAACATGCTTCATGATTGTTATGAACAGATCTGCATGCATCTAGATACAGAATGGAAAGGGGCACTTGAAAAAAGCTCATCCCAAGAGGAGCTGCAACAACGTACGGAAAGAGCCCCTGCTCAACTGGCTTCCTATTATAATGAGAACGCTGATGAGACCAGCCTGCTTATACAGGCCCCTATGGAGGACACTTGTCAAAGTAATGGGATGCTAGCAATGCCTAATACATTTGGACAAGCGGAATTTATTGTTCTGGAGAAGGAGGTGGTTCGTTATGGAGAGACATTTGATAAGGGAAGAAGTGCAATTGATTCAACTAGCCCTATACAGGCAATACCAAACCCACAGGTTCACAGGGAAAACATAATGTGTATGTTCAGTTGTGACCGGGGATCTACAGTAGATTGGGACATTACACAAGATCACATGACCTTTTCCTCCAGCATGACAATGAACCAGGAGGCTCTAAAATCGGCTGATATGATGATCGCAGCCGGAACTCCTCTGCGAGACACAGAAGATAAACAACAGCTAGATCGATCCTTGATGAGTCATGAGATTGCACTTTCTAGTCAGCATCCAGTTGCCTGGCTAGAATTAACTTCAAAACCGCTCTCTACGGCAGTCAATGGGGCAGTTTACCGCCAACCACTTATGTATCCTGTTCAATACTGTTATGGCTCTACCTCTCTACAGCGTAAAAAAGCTGGGATCGGCTGAACGGACAGAATACCTATCTATCTACACCTTGAACACGGGCCCTCAGCGTTTCTCTAGTTGTTTGTATTTGCCATTTTATTTTTTATTTTTTATTTTTCCTTTACATATATTTAATTTACAAGTGTTTGACACTAAGCCTCTACAGAGTTTTGATATTAACTTTGGACGGTTTACTATTTTGGCAAATATGGAGCACTTATAGATCTGATGCAGGTTGGAGAAGAAATGTATTAACTCTAGACCTCCTAGACATTTAGGTAAATATGTTAACCCAATTTAGAATGCTATTTACTCACTCATGTCTTGACTTAGTTCTAGGAGTTTTGCAGTGTTCATGCAATTTGTGCTTTTCCATCTATCTTATAACAGCTGCACATTTTAATCCTCTCAGTTTACATAAATAACGCACAATATAGATAGCTGTATAATTAGTCCATCCCAATACACCTGGACTGATCTTCGATTGTTTCTGAGCAGGATAGCCTCATTTCTACAAGTTATGCTGCCACACAGATTATATAAATTCCCAAATTCATCCTCATGTTATGATGGGTTTTATTTTTGCTTGTTTTCTCCAATCGGAAAGTTATTTATATATTTATTTATCAATAAGTGTGTATATGTGTATATACTATTGAATAATGTGTTAACTGTTGCAATTTCACTCGCTGCGTTAAAAAATGAAAACTGAGATCCATCACTTGGGGTCCAAGAGGGGCCTCCTTTTGTCCATGAATACCCTCTGTAACGCCACAATGTTGTACTGGGAGACCTTGGAGTGGCCTCATAGAACATTCAGAGGGTATACAGTTTGTTTGGCACAAAGACTGTTCCCATTTTGAGACTGTATACATGAAACTGTTTATCTGAAAGGATTTCACTATTATAAATTGTATATGTGCCTTAAAATTGAATCTTAATAAAAAATATATATAAAAAAACAAAAAAACATAAAAAAACCCAAATATATGGGAGATTACCGATGAGACAATAGTAATTATTATTTTGTAACCTAGTATATATACTAACACGTTGGAGGTTACTGCTGAGATAGTCATAATTAATATTGTAATTTAAAATATATAACACGTTGGAGGCACGGCTGACAATCAGTGATATTTTTCACAGCGATATTATTTTGTGTAGTAAATTTGTATTTTTAATAACAAAATAATATTGTGCAAACAGTGATTTCTAGAAATTAAACAAGCGTTTTTATCTTATTAAATACCATACTAAAATAGCTATATCTTCAACAAAAAGCGACTCTAGCGTATCTGTACATGATGAAAATGTGCCCTCCCCAAGATCCTCTGTTCATGAAATGGTTCAGGCAGGAACTCTTAAAATCAAAGCCATGAGCCACCTCATGAACAGGCTTGATATTGGGGATGATGTATACACTTATATCAAGGGGTTTAAGGCTAAGACCAAAGGTTTAGTTAAAGATATGTGGGTTGGATTAATTACCTACAAGAGATTATAGTAAATACCTTACCGGTAATCGTGCTTGACCTACATATACTGTATACAGTATAGCTATTTAAGCATTTAGGAGTAGATATTATTTGCCAATGATACCGGATCTAATCTTAGACACCCAAACAAATAGAATTGGCTATTTTGAGATTATAAAAGAATAAGATACCAGTAACTCTTTCTTTACCGACATATACATCGGATCTTAATAAAAGTAATCAGTATTGGATAAATTACTCAGTAATAGAACATATTACAGACTCAGGGGGTACATTAAACAGATTATCTGTATGGTTACAGTGGAATCAACCATGCTTATTGTGAATTGATATTTTGAAGTACTGGTGAAAATATTAGAACAGATACACTAGTATATGGTATTATTATTGGAATTATATAAGTACTTCTGTTTCACAACCTTACTATCAGGGTTAATGGTACTCATATAATGTGAGTAAATCAATGTGTAACTGCGCCTAACAAGATTATAATATAAGATCAGTCAGAATATTCTAAGATTACTCAGGATTATTTTTCCAATCTGAAAGATCCACTTTTCATTTTCTATGTATATGGAACATCACCATGTGCCATAATCATCCATCAATATCTACAAGAAAATACATCCAGATAGAATTAGATTAATTCTTATTACTAGGATTCCCATAGATATATATGAATATTGAGATTTCAGAGTCATCTATTTAATTTGAAGACTATGGATTAACAGCCATATCCTAGGTCTTTCAAGTTATAGTCACTATTCAATCTCAATTTTATAGGTGGAGACTTAATCCAGTGAATTGCAGCATAGACATCTTATAACAGTCATCCTCGCAAATTGCAATTCAACCCTCCTTTAGGTTAAAGTCATTCCTGTTGTTTTTATTATGTTGTCCATTATTTTAAATGCCCTAATAAAAGTTATATTTTAATTTTTCTCCTTGAATATCTGCCACTTGTTGCTCATTAAATCTAGTTCATTATAAGGGACCTTGAGTGCTTCCAAGTGTACATTTCTTTGGTGGTCTTGCACCGCCTTTTTGTGAAAATAGTAGCTAGTACACAGCACCTAGTGTGATATATTCAATTTAAAAATAGGGTGGAAGGGTATAATTCATACAGCTTCTTACCTAAATTTATCCTCACATTAGGTCCCTTTTATTTCTAAAGTAGTGCCATTGGGCCCCTGTTTTTTGCAAACTCACCTATACAGTCTACTAAGAACAAGGTCAAGGCACAATTATCCTAACTCTACCCCTATTGTTCACTACACTGACCATCACTACTTAGATGCATGAACTATCATTGCTATGACATGTAGGATATTATATATAGATTAACTCACCATCCCATGTCTTCAAGGAGTATGGTAGTTCACTTTCCATAACTTATGTATTTATAGATAGCAGTGCCAGTCAATTCTAGTGTTCAAGCCACCTGGGTACACAGTCCCCAATGTGTATATCCAGCGTGTCTCCAGCTGCAGGAGTTTCTTCTTCCTAAAGCCACCTCCTCTTAAGGGGGGTACATGGTCTATTAGTATAAAGCGTAGATCCATCACTGTGTGGTTCATCTCCAGGAAGTGCCGTGCCACTGGTTGATCAGTATCCCTTCTCTTCAAAGCTTTTCTGATTGTGCTCCAATGATTGGCCATTCTTTTCTTAATATCATTGTCCGTTTTCCCCACATAGTACTTCCCACAAATACAGTTGAATAAATAGACCACATATTAAGTGGAACAGGTAAAATGCCTCTTTATCTTGTATCTCTGATTCAAATGTGGGTGGTGGAAAGAACTGCCCTGGATCATTGAGTTACATGTAGTACAGCTGATTAATTTAAAAAAACCTGGTTTCTGGGTCTTTTTCCTTAAGATATGCATGTGTAGGATCTGTGAGTATCAGCAGGTCTTGTAAATTCCGACCTCTTTAAAAGCCCATCCTCGGGGGTTCCATTGTCTGAAAAGGTAATGTTGCACCCATCATCAGTAGACTCCAATGTTCCTTTACTGATTTAGCCAGTACATCTACTGCAGAGGTATAAGTGATGACAAATTGGATGGCTCCTTAGCTTAGATGCCTTCTATTTCAAATAAAGATACCAAGAGAATGAAGAAAATTTGATAATAGGAGTAAATTAGAAAGTTGCTTACAATTGCATGCTCTATCTGAATAACGAAAGAAAAAAATTGGGGTTTTCTATGTAGATTGGTTTATATATTTATGCTGCCATTCAGTAAGGATTTGGGCAATTGACTATATTTCATTTTTCAATCTACAGCAGTATAGTTTCTAAATCTTTATTCTCCCAAGGTCTGGCTCCTCTAAAGGTTAAAAAATATTGAGTCCCTTTAAAAAGATACTTACACAGCTTATACAGAGTGGAGAGTAGTTGAGAAATCTGTGTCTGGCTACCATGTCTATTTTCTTTAATTTGTAAATAAATGAATCTTACATGGCTAAATGCAGAGTTTTAGAGGAGTTGTCATAATGATGTGTTTAATTTCCTAAGATTTGGTCAGGGCCTCTGTTAATGTGCCACTAACCATGTAATCCTAGTGTAGATATAGTTTAGTGCCTGTAAATTTATTTAAATAGCATATGTGAATAGATAGATGATAAATAGATAGATTGACAGATTAGATAGATAGATAGATAGATAGATAGATAGATAGATAGATAAATAGATAGATATAGATTAGGTAGATGATAGATATAAATATACACATTATATGGACAGAAGTATTTAGACACCCCTACTAATTGTTTTTAGTTAAGGTATTTCTGCCACACCCATCACTAACAGGTAGATAAAATCCAGCACATAGTCATGAACTTTCCATAGACAAACATTGGCAGTACAATGGGTCATACTGAAGAGCTTAGTAACTTTAAGTGTGGCACTGTCATAGGATCACACCTTTGCCACAAGTTAGTTTGTGAAATTTCTGCCCTGGTCAGCTGTGCTGTTATTGAGAACGTGAGAAGTGGAAGCATCTAGGAGCAACAACAGCCCAGACACAAAGGGATCAATTTATCAATTAAGGGCGAACAGGGCCAAGCAGCAGTGTACAAGCCTCACATCAATATGCACAGTGCCGAGCATTGGCTGGAATTGTGTAATGCATGCTGCCTCTAGACTCTGGAGCACATGTATTTTCTGGAGTGATGAATCAAGCTTCACTATCTGCGAGTATGATGGAAGAATCTGGGGGTGGCAGGTGGAAACAGAACTCTACCTACCAGAATGCTTAGTGTCTACTGTAAAGTTTGGTGGAAGAGGGATAATGATCTGGTGCTGTTTTTCAGGGATTATGCTAGTCCCCTTTAGTTCTAGTGAAGGGCCATCTTAATACTACAGAATACAAAGACATTTTATACAATTGGGTGCTTCCAATTGTGTGGCAACAGTTTCTGAAAAGCCCTTTCCTGTTCCAGAATGATTGTGCCTTCTTCTTGTGTTCAAAGTGAGGTCCATGAAGACATGTTTTTATGAGTTTGATGTGGAGGGATTTGAATGGCCTAAACAGAGCTCTGACCTTAACCCATTGGACACCTTTAGGATAAAATGGAATGCCTCGCAAGTCAGACCTTTTTTTGTAAAAATAATCTATTGATTTTTGCAAGAAATAGTGATAAAAATAACATCAGCATAGTAGGCATACAATGGCATTTGTCACACAAAAATGCATACATTTTGATTTGTCATAGTAACAGTACAAAAATGCATACATTTTGATTTGTCATAGTAACAGTACCAAGGCAATAGTGAAAGAAAATGACAGTATCCTCTTAAAGGGATAGGAAACACAAATTTTGTCTTTCATGATTCAATAAAGCATGCAATTTTAAGCAACTTTCTAATTTACTCCTAATATAATTTTTTCTTTGTTCTCTTGGTATCTTTATTTGAAAAGCAGGAATGTAAGCTTAGGAGCCGGCCTATTTTTTGTTTAGCACCTGGGTAGCGCTTGCTGATTGGTGGCTAAATGTATCCCTTTAAGTTATTATATTACAGTTATGTAATGTTGATTGATCCATTTTAATACTGTGTAGTGATGTCTTTGCAATTCCAAGACTATTAGTCTATTATCTTGCACATGTAAAAAAAAACATGAAATGGCCACTGGAGACATTTTATAGGTGTATTAATATACATGGTAGCGATTAATTAAAGCTCTGTTTATCACAATTGTATAGGCCGTACACAGTGGACAGTGCACACATTTACATATGTATATATGTTCATAATATATGTAGTATGGGATATCCTCTTCAGCTAACAGGATAAGCAGGAAAGGTCACATCAGAACACCAACATCGGCAAATGGTGTGTAGTAATTTATTTCTATTAATGTTTGTTTCTAAGTCACATTTGTTTTATTGTGATTGCCACTAACAGTACTGGCATCTTTATAACTGGACTTTCAAAAAGGATCAGGCAATCGGTTGTTGCAAAGGAATCTATTGCAATCTAATTCCATCCTCACCACTGCTAAACCATCTGAATGCCATTTTTATCTTGACATGATGGGGATACTGGACATGATTGTTCAATTGCTATCCTGTCACTTCTAATCTTTGACAAGTATTTTTTGTAACAATATTTATTTTTATTATTTGTAAAAGAACAGTTTCCAGTTTGGCTTAATCTTAAAATAGCCCAGGTTTCTAATAATCCAGCTTCATATACTGGATATTAAAAGTACTGAAACTGTAACGCATGAGCCTACTGTATAGAAGATGTTCAAACGAGATTGCACCTTTGTGACCCGGTATTTATAGGGGACACGCACGCTAATTAAAAACACAGTCAGATGCAGAATTGTAATAATAGTAGGCCTACTGTTCCATTGGCCAGTCACTCTTGTTAATGGATATGCCCCAAACACTAACCAAACCCAATTTTTTAAAATAATTCCACTCTTTTATCCTTGACACTAGAAAGCGGACTTTAATTTTAGAAGGGGTTTTAAATGTCATAATGGATCCTACTTTGGGTTCTTTGATACTCAACACACGAGTGCCCTCTAAGTCTCCTAATATTGTTTATCATTGTATTAACATCCTTTTTCATGGTTCCTATATACTCAAATCAATTATACATTAATTGACCAGACTAATTTGACACTTCTTAAAGATACTTATATAGGTCTCACTGTGTGGTCCAATCACTTAATGATGTTGCTCTTGCTGGACTGGCCGGATGTACCCCTTACACCATTTATATTGTGACTGGATGGTTCTCTGATACACCCCCACCACTTTAGAGTCCTTAAAGGGACATTATACACTCATTTTTTCTTTGCATAAATGTTTTGTAGATGATCTATTTATATAGCCCATAAAGTTGTTTTTTAAAATAAATGTATAGTTTTGCTTATTTTTAAATAACATTGCTCTGATTTTCAGACTTCTAACCAAGCCCCAAAGTTTTATGTGAATACGCTCAGCTACCTTCTCCAGCTTGCTCCTGTTTGTGTAAAGGCTCTTTTCATATGCAAAAGAAGGGGGAGGGGGGGAGTGTCTTATTTGCCACTTGCAGTGGGCTTTCCAGCTACCTTTTCAACAGAGCCAAGCTGACAGCTTCTAAGTAAGTTTTTAAACAGTTTTATACTGGATTTTTATATCAGTATCTGTGCATCTTATTCTTTATAGTAGTGTCTATTACATGCAGTTATATGAAAATGAGTGTATACTGTCCCTTTAACAAATACTTTAAAGGAATATTTCCAACATAATGCTACTCCAGATACATCCCCCTTACTATTTGAAAAGCACACAAGGTGGTAATACGGGGTGAATGCATTAACCCCTTAATGACCACAGCACTTTTCCATTTTCTGTCCGTTTGGGACCAAGGCTATTTTTACATTTCTGCGGTGTTTGTGTTTAGCTGTAATTTTCCTCTTACTCATTTACTGTACCCACACATATTATATACCGTTTTTCTCGCCATTAAATGGACTTTCTAAAGATACCATTATTTTCATCATATCTTATAATTTACTATAAAAAAAATTATAAAATATGAGGAAAAAATGGAAAAAAACACACTTTTTCTAACTTTGACCCCAAAAATCTGTTACACATCTACGACCACCAAAAAACACCCATGCTAAATAGTTTCTAAATTTTGTCCTGAGTTTAGAAATACCCAATGTTTACATGTTCTTTGCTTTTTTTGCAAGTTATAGGGCCATAAATACAAGTAGCACTTTGCTATTTCCAAACCACTTTTTTTCAAAATTAGCGCTAGTTACATTGGAACACTAATATCTTTCAGGAATCCCTGAATATCCCTTGACATGTATATATTTTTTTTTAGAAGACAACCCAAAGTATTGATTTAGGCCCATTTTGGTATATTTCATGCCACCATTTCACCGCCAAATGCGATCAAATAAAAAAAATCGTTCACTTTTTCACAAATTTTTTCACAAACTTTAGGTTTCTCACTGAAATTATTTACAAACAGCTTGTGCAAATATGGCACAAATGGTTGTAAATTCTTCTCTGGGATCCCCTTTGTTCATAAATAGCAGACTTATATGGCTTTGGTGTTGCTTTTTGGTAATTAGAATGCCACTAAATGCCACTGCGCACCACACGTGTATTATGCCCAGCAGTGTAGGGGTTAATTAGGGAGCATGTAGGGAGCTTTTTGGGGTAATTTTAGCTTTAGTGTAGTGTAGCAGACAACCCCAAGTATTGATCTAGGCCCATTTTGGTATATTTCATGCCACCATTTCACCGCCAAATGCGATCAAATAAAAAAAAAAACATAATTTATGCTTACCTGATAAATTCCTTTCTTCTGTTGTGTGATCAGTCCACGGGTCATCATTACTTCTGGGATATAACTCCTCCCCAACAGGAAATGCAAGAGGATTCACCCAGCAGAGCTGCATATAGCTCCTCCCCTCTACGTCAGTCCCAGTCATTCGACCAAGAATCAACGAGAAAGGAGTAACCAAGGGTGAAGTGGTGACTGGAGTATAATTTAAGAAATATTTACCTGCCTTAAAAACAGGGCGGGCCGTGGACTGATCACACAACAGAAGAAAGGAATTTATCAGGTAAGCATAAATTATGTTTTCTTCTGTTATGTGTGATCAGTCCACGGGTCATCATTACTTCTGGGATACCAATACCAAAGCAAAAGTACACGGATGACGGGAGGGATAGGCAGGCTCATTATACAGAAGGAACCACTGCCTGAAGAACCTTTCTCCCAAAAATAGCCTCCGAAGAAGCAAAAGTGTCAAATTTGTAAAATTTGGAAAAAGTATGAAGCGAAGACCAAGTTGCAGCCTTGCAAATCTGTTCAACAGAGACCTCATTCTTAAAGGCCCAAGTGGAAGCCACAGCTCTAGTGGAGTGAGCTGTAATTCTTTCAGGAGGCTGCTGTCCAGCAGTCTCATAGGCTAAACGTATTATGCTACGAAGCCAAAAAGAGAGAGAGGTAGCAGAAGCTTTTTGACCTCTCCTCTGTCCAGAATAAACGACAAACAGGGAAGAAGTTTGACGAAAATCTTTAGTTGCCTGCAAGTAGAACTTGAGGGCACGAACTACATCCAGATTGTGTAGAAGACGTTCCTTCTTTGAAGAAGGATTTGGACACAAGGATGGAACAACAATCTCTTGATTGATATTCCTATTAGTGACTACCTTAGGTAAGAACCCAGGTTTAGTACGCAGAACTACCTTGTCTGAGTGAAAAATCAGATAAGGAGAATCACAATGTAATGCTGATAACTCAGAGACTCTTCGAGCCGAGGAAATAGCCATTAAAAACAGAACTTTCCAAGATAACAATTTTATATCAATGGAATGAAGGGGTTCAAACGGAACACCCTGTAAAACGTTAAGAACTAAGTTTAAACTCCATGGTGGAGCAACAGCTTTAAACACAGGCTTGATCCTAGCTAAAGCCTGACAAAAGGCCTGGACGTCTGGATTTTCTGACAGACGCCTGTGTAACAAGATGGACAGAGCTGAATCTGTCCCTTTAATGAACTAGCCGATAAACCCTTTTCTAAGCCTTCTTGTAGAAAGGACAATATCCTAGGGATCCTAACCTTACTCCAGGAGTAACGTTTGGATTCGCACCAGTATAGGTATTTACGCCATATTTTATGGTAAATCTTTCTGGTACCAGGCTTCCTAGCCTGTATCAGGGTATCAATAACCGACTCAGAAAAACCACGCTTTGATAAAATCAAGCGTTCAATTTCCAAGCAGTCAGCTTCAGAGAAGTTAGATTTTGATGTTTGAACGGACCCTGTATCAGAAGGTCCTGTCTTAGAGGTAGAGACCAAGGCGGACAGGATGACATGTCCACTAGATCTGCATACCAAGTCCTGCGTGGCCATGCAGGTGCTATTAGAATCACTGATGCTCTCTCCTGTTTGATTTTGGCAATCAATCGAGGAAGCAGCGGGAAGGGTGGAAACACATAAGCCATCCCGAAGTTCCAAGGTGCTGTCAAAGCATCTATCAGAACCGCTCCCGGATCCCTGGATCTGGACCCGTAGTGAGGAAGTTTGGCGTTCTGGCGAGACGCCATGAGATCTATCTGTGGTTTGCCCCAACGTCGAAGTATTTGGGCAAAGACCTCCGGATGAAGTTCCCACTCCCCCGGATGAAAAGTCTGGCGACTCAAGAAATCCGCCTCCCAGTTCTCCACTCCCGGGATGTGGATTGCTGACAGGTGGCAAGAGTGAGACTCTGCCCAGCGAATTATCTTTGATACTTCCATCATTGCTAGGGAGCTTCTTGTCCCTCCCTGATGGTTGATGTAAGCTACAGTCGTGATATTGTCCGACTGAAACCTGATGAACCCCCGAGTTGTTAATTGGGGCCAAGCCAGAAGGGCATTGAGAACTGCTCTCAATTCCAGAATGTTTATTGGAAGGAGACTCTCCTCCTGATTCCATAATCCCTGAGCCTTCAGAGAATTCCAGACAGCGCCCCAACCTAGTAGGCTGGCGTCTGTTGTTACAATTGTCCAGTCTGGCCTGCTGAATGGCATCCCCCTGGACAGGTGTGGCCGATGAAGCCACCATAGAAGAGAATTTCTGGTCTCTTGATTCAGATTCAAGGTAGGGGACAAATCTGAGTAATCCCCATTCCACTGACTTAGCATGCATAATTGCAGCGGTCTGAGGTGTAGGCGTGCAAAAGGTACTATGTCCATTGCCGCTACCATTAAGCCGATCACCTCCATGCATTGAGCTACTGACGGGTGTTGAATGGAATGAAGGACACGGCATGCATCTTGAAGCTTTGTTAACCTGTCTTCTGTCAGGTAAATCTTCATTTCTACAGAATCTATAAGAGTCCCCAAGAATGGAACTCTTGTGAGAGGAAAAAGAGAACTCTTCTTTTCGTTCACTTTCCATCCATGCGACCTTAGAAATGCCAGAACTAACTCTGTATGAGACTTGGCAGTTTGAAAGCTTGAAGCTTGTATTAGAATGTCGTCTAGGTACGGAGCTACCGAAATCCCTCGCGGTCTTAGTACCGCCAGAAGGGCACCTAGAATCTTTGTGAAGATTCTTGGGGCCGTAGCCAATCCGAATGGAAGAGCTACAAACTGGTAGTGCCTGTCTAGGAAGGCAAACCGTAGATACCGGTGATGATCTTTGTGGATCGGTATGTGAAGGTAAGCATCTTTTAAATCCACTGTGGTCATGTACTGACCCTTTTGGATCATGGGCAAGATTGTCCGAATAGTTTCCATTTTGAACGATGGAACTCTTAGGAATTTGTTTAGAATCTTTAAATCTAAGATTGGTCTGAAAGTTCCCTCTTTTTTGGGAACCACAAACAGGTTTGAGTAGAACCCTTGTCCTTGTTCCGACCGCGGAACCGGACGGATCACTCCCATTAATAACAGATCTTGTATACAGCGTAGAAACGCTTCTTTCTTTATCTGGTTTGTTGACAACCTTGACAGATGAAATCTCCCTCTTGGGGGAGATAATTTGAAGTCTAGAAGGTATCCCTGAGATATGATCTCTAGCGCCCAGGGATCCTGAACATCTCTTGCCCAGGCCTGGGCGAAGAGAGAGAGTCTGCCCCCCACTAGATCCGGTCCCGGATCGGGGGCCCTCGGTTCATGCTGTCTTTGGGGCAGCAGCAGGTTTCCTGGCCTGCTTGCCCTTGTTCCAGGACTGGTTAGGTTTCCAGCCTTGTCTGTAACGAGCAACAGCTCCTTCCTGTTTTGGTGCAGTGGAAGTTGATGCTGCTCCTGCTTTGAAATTCCGAAAGGGACGAAAATTAGACTGTCTAGCCTTAGCTTTGGCTTTGTCTTGAGGCAGGGCGTGGCCCTTACCTCCTGTAATGTCAGCGATAATTTCTTTCAAACCGGGCCCAAATAAAGACTGCCCCTTGAAAGGTATATTAAGTAATTTGGACTTAGAAGTAACATCAGCTGACCAGGATTTTAGCCACAGTGCCCTACGTGCCTGTATGGCGAATCCTGAGTTCTTAGCCGTAAGTTTGGTTAAATGTACTACGGCCTCCGAAATGAATGAATTAGCTAGTTTAAGGACTCTGAGCCTGTCCATAATGTCGTCTAGCGTAGATGAACTAAGGTTCTCTTCCAGAGACTCAATCCAAAATGCTGCCGCAGCCGTAATCGGCGCGATACATGCAAGGGGTTGCAAAATAAAACCTTGTTGAACAAACATTTTCTTAAGGTAACCCTCTAATTTTTTATCCATTGGATCTGAAAAAGCACAGCTATCCTCCACCGGGATAGTGGTACGCTTAGCTAGAGTAGAAACTGCTCCCTCCACCTTAGGGACCGTTTGCCATAAGTCCCGAGTGGTGGCGTCTATTGGAAACATCTTTCTAAATATTGGAGGGGGTGAGAACGGCACACCGGGTCTATCCCACTCCTTAGTAACAATTTCAGTTAATCTCTTAGGTATAGGAAAAACGTCAGTACTCGCCGGTACCGCAAAGTATTTATCCAACCTACACAGTTTCTCTGGTATTGCAACGGTGTTACAATCATTGAGAGCTGCTAAGACCTCCCCTAGTAATACACGGAGGTTCTCCAATTTAAATTTAAAATTTGAAATATCTGAATCCAATCTGTTTGGATCAGAACCGTCACCCACAGAATGAAGCTCTCCGTCCTCATGCTCTGCAAGCTGTGACGCAGTATCAGACATGGCCCTAGTATTGTCAGCGCACTCTGTTCTCACCCCAGAGTGATCACGCTTGCCTCTTAGTTCTGGTAATTTAGACAAAACTTCAGTCATAACAGTAGCCATATCTTGTAATGTTATCTGTAATGGCCGCCCAGATGTACTAGGCGCCATAATATCACGCACCTCCCGGGCGGGAGATGCAGGTACTGCCGCGTGAGGCGAGTTAGTCGGCATAACTCTCCCCTCGCAGATTGGTGAAATTTGTTCACATTGTACAGATTGACTTTTATTTAAAGTAGCATCAATACAGTTAGTACATAAATTTCTATTGGGCTCCACCTTGGCATTGGAACAAATGACACAGATATCTTCCTCTGAGTCAGACATGTTTAACACACTAGCAATAACTTGCAACCTGGTTATAATCTTTGTTAGCAAAAACGTACTGTGCCTCAAAAAGGTACTTAAACGATTAAATGACAGTTGAGATAATGAACTGAAAAACAGTTATAGCATCAACTTTAAAACAACACAACTTTTAGCAAAGGTTTGTTCCCATTAGTAAAATAACAATAACTAAATTTGACATAAAATTATAGAGTAACGTTTTTATCCACAGTCAATATAAAAATTCTCACAGCTCTGCTGAGAGAATGTACCTCCCTTCAAAGAAGTTTGAAGACCCCTGAGATCTGTCAGAGATGAACCGGATCATGCAGGAAATATAATAGTAGCTGACTGGAAATTTTTGATGCGTAGCAAAGAGCGCCAAAAACGGCCCCTCCCTCTCACACACAGCAGTGAAGAGAAACGAAACTGTCACAATTAAAAGCAAACAACTGCCAAGTGGAAAATAAAGCCCAAACATTTATTCACTCAGTACCTCAGCAATGTAAACGATTCTACATTCCAGCAAAAACGTTTAACATGATAAATACTTATTAAAAGGATTAGTGACCTTTAACAGAGTAGTTCCGGTGAAATACCATTCCCAGAATACTGAAGTGTATACATACATGTCATTATAACGGTATAGCAGGATTTTCTCATCAATTCCATTCAGAAAATAAAAACTGCTACATACCTCAATGCAGATTCATCTGCCCGCTGTCCCCTGATCTGAAGCTTTTACCTCCCTCAGATGGCCGAGAACAGCAATATGATCTTAACTACTCCGGTTAAAATCATAGTAAAAAACTCTGGTAGATTCTTCCTCAAAGTCTGCCAGAGAAGTAATAACACGCTCCGGTGCTATTGTAAAATAACAAACTTTTGATTGAAGTCATAAAAACTAAGTATAATCACCATAGTCCTCTCACACATCCTATCTAGTCGTTGGGTGCAAGAGAATGACTGGGACTGACGTAGAGGGGAGGAGCTATATGCAGCTCTGCTGGGTGAATCCTCTTGCATTTCCTGTTGGGGAGGAGTTATATCCCAGAAGTAATGATGACCCGTGGACTGATCACACATAACAGAAGAAAGTTACATTTTTCACAATTTTAGGTTTCTCACTGAAATAATTTACAAACAGCTTGTGCAGTTATGGCACAAATGGTTGTAAATGCTTCTCTGGGATCCCCTTTGTTCAGAAATAGCAGACATATATGGCTTTGGCATTGCTTTTTGGTATTTAGAAGGCCGCTAAATGCCGCTGCGCATCACACGTGTATTATGGCTAGCAGTGAAGGGGTTAATTAGGTAGCTTGTAGGGAGCTTGCAGGGTTAATATTAGATTTAGTGTAGAGCTCAGCCTCCCACCTGAAACATCAGACCCCCTGATCCCTCCCAAACAGCTCTCTTCCCTCCCCCACCCCACAATTGTCCCCGCCATCTTAAGTACTGGCAGAAACTCTGCCAGTACTAAAATAAAAGGTATTTGGCCCTTTTTTTTAAAAAAAAAAAAGAAGCATATTTACATATGCTGATGTGTACGATCCCCCCTTAGACCCCAACCTCACTGATCCCCCCTAAAAAGCTCTATAACCCTCCCACTCTAACTTAATGGGCGCCATCTTGGGTACTGGCAGCTGTCTGCCAGTACCCAGTTTAGAAGAAAAAAATGTTTTTTTTATACATTTATTAAAAGTTTCTGTAGTGTAGCTTCCCCCCACACAAAACCAACCCCCCACCCCTCCATGATCCCCTCCATGATCACTTTTTGTGCTTAGATTAGGTTTATTTATTAAAACATTTTCCGTAGTGTAGCGGTTCCCACCCGCTCCCGCCCCGTGCACGCGCCCGCCCGCCACCCTCCGTGCACGCGCGCGCGCCCGTGCGCGCGCCCGACGATCGCGCCCCCGATCCCGCCCCCCTTGACGTCATGCGGCACACCGATGGCCGCCCACCCGCCTCCCAAGTCGGCTCCCACCCACCAACGAAACCGGCCATCGATGTCCGGTGCAGAGAGGGCCACAGAGTGGCTCTCTCTGCATCGGATGGCCGTAAAAGGTTATTGCAGGATGCCTCCATATCGAGGCATCACTGCAATAACCGGAAAGCAGCTGGAAGCGAGCAGGATCGCTTCCAGCTGCTTTCCACACCGAGGACGTGCAGGGTACGTCCTCAGGCGTTAACTGCCTTTTTTTTGAGGACGTACCCTGCACGTCCTCGGTCATTAAGGGGTTAAACATAAAGCCTTCGTTAAGAAAAACAATGCTAAAACAGCACTGACTGTAATTACTCAATTAAGTGACCTAGAAGTAAAACATAAAATTTCCCCTACAAACACAAAAATCCATGTATCACTACTCTAAACTAGGAAAGAACTAAATGTTAATGCTATTCTGCTCAAAGATGCCGAAAGAAAAGCTCTTTTTCTTTTTTTTTTTTTTACTTTTTATTGACCAACAAGAGGCATGTTAATACAAAAATACAGGGTAAAGCAAAACATAAGAGACATTATCAAGATCTATGGACAATGTTACATTGATTACAGGGCAGAATATAAAACAAAACAAAATATTCCAACATAACATCAGCAAAACATGCATCTTTTATATAAATATACTTTCAGATTCATTCAGAATCTGTTAATATGGATTAAACCTTTAACACCCAGAATAAATATAGCAAATATCCTATGTATATCTATTGTTGGAGTTTTTACTATTATAATGACAAACAAAACAACAAGAAAAACAAACAATCAAACAAAACAAAGCCGAACGGCCATAAAAAAAGTGACGAGGAAAACCTTCTAAGTTCTCCATCTCTCCACCCCCCTAGTGCGAACCCCCCCATTATTCTCCATCCCCCCCCCCCCACCCAGTATTGCAATATTACAGAATATTTTTCCACTTGGATACCAATCGGTTGCTAGAATTGCTAGTATGAATTCAGACGAATATCTCATAGGGTCGAAAATTTGTAGTTGTAAAACTAGAGGGAGAGACATAAGAACTTTATCCCATTTACCTAAGAAATATTTAATTTTGCTCTCAGGGGGGATTAAGGCATTGTATTGCTGAACTGCTATTTGGAATCTAACTTCCATTAAAAAGGCTTTGAAACTGGGGCTATACTTATTCTTCCAAGATTGAGTTGTCTAGCAATTAGAATAGCTGAATAAATTAAGTCTCTATTCTGAATACTCACATCATTACACAATAAAATAATATGAAATTTATTTAGGATAACTTAAGTGTCAAGAAATCTATTCAACCAGAATCCAATTCGGGACCATAGTTTTTGCACCTTAGGACATTGCCAAAAACAGTGAACAAGGTCCGCGTCCCATGACTGGCATCTAGAGCATATTCTTCTATCAGTAGGGTTTCATTTTGACCTCATAAGAGGAGTAATATATGCTCTGTTTACTAGTTTCATATGCGCCTCCTTCCAAGATATTGATGTTGTATATTTATTAATTCTAGTGAAGACATCTTTAAAATCAACAAATTGCAAGTTCTCTAAATCAATGGCCCATTTAGAGTAAAGCGAACAATATATTTTTTACCTTAATGTGATATATATGTTTTATACAGAAGGGCGGTAGAATGTAGACCAGAGTTATATAATTTAGTTATCATATCCATGTTGGATATATACTAGGGTTACAATATAATGTATTATTATCTCAGCAGTAACCTCCAATAAAATGTTGGTGTACTTATCTTAGCAGTTTCCAACCAATAAATGTTGTATATCCTATAATTATGAATATTAGTAAATAATATTCAATCCTTTGTTCTTAATTTATCTTTATAGACACCTTGCATTATATTTATGTAAAAACTAGATTATGAATCTAGTAGATCATAAAATATATCTCTAAAAATTAACCTTACTCATAATGAATCGCTCATTAAAATACCACAGATGAGAATACCATAACAGTCTATAATTATCCCGCTTAGTTTACTCCAATATCAGAATATGGGCTCCTGGTGATTTGAATTTAATACCTACAAATTTAGATAAATTCAGCCCTAAGAAAGCTTTTCTCTCCAAGCAAAAGGCTAAAATATTTGTAAAAATATTTAAAAAAACCTTAAGCTTCATGACATATGGCGCATACAACATCCCAACACTAAAAGGTTTACGTGTGAATCAAAAGCTTTTGGTTCTCTATCTAAGATAGATTTCTTTTTAGTATCAAACTCACTCTTTAATTTAGAAGTAAAAGCCAAATTATATGATATAAGTATCTCGGATCATGCGATCATAGTGCTGGATATCTGTTTAAGACCAATCCAAAGAGACGAAAGGGCTAGATTTTTCTTCCCTAAATTTTTAGCAAACAATAAAGAGTGCTGCAACTGGTTGATACAAAAATCGACAGATTTTAATATATTTAATAAAGTATATAGAGAAAAAATAGAGATTTTTTTGGAAACGGCGAAGGCCTGGTTAAGAGGCGAGATCAAAGCTTTTATGATAACCAAAAAGAGAAAGGCAAACTCTAGGGAGATCCAATTGGCCAGTCAAGTCCGGAATGTATATTGTAAATATATGAATGAACCTAGTAAAAATTTGTGGGATAAATATAAACTAGCAAAACTCGAAAGAGATCTGTTTATTAAACAAAAGATTGCTTGGGAAGAGCTGAAACTGAACGCAATATATAAAGGTCATCAAGGTAAATCAGCTAAATTTCTTTCTAGGTTGGACAAAGCCAGGAAAAAAAATAACGCAATAGAAGCATTTATAAGTGGGCCAAATAGATATATTGATCTTCCTAAGATAAAAGAGACTTTTTTGAAATATTATCAAGGGATATATACAGCTGGAGAAATAGACATACAGTAAGTAATAAAAGTGCTTTCTGGCATAAAATAAAAGCACCCAAAGTTCCACAAGATCTCATAAATGCTTTAAATAGCCCTGTTACCAGAGAGGAAGTGATAGAAGCTATAGATCATGCTACATGTAATAAAACCCCGGGCCCAGATCAGATACCCGCAGAAATGTATAAAAATTTAAAAATAGAGATAGTAGACCCGTTAACTAATCTTTTTAACCAATACTATATATATATGCACAAAAAATGTCTAAATACTTTGCGGCATGTAATATAACGTTAATTCTGAAGAAAGATAAAAATCCTCTATACCCAGATTCTTACAGACCCATATCTTTGCTCAACATAGACTATAAACTCCTAACACATATTATTGCCAATAGATTGAAACTATATCTCGAGCACATTATACATGTAGATCAATCTGGTTTCATGTCCGGAAGATCCTCTATTAAAAACATGCGTAAAGTTACATTAGTACTCGAATATTATAGGGATAAATTAGAGGATCAAGTTCAGATTAAACAAGATGCTGCATTAATTGAGGTGAATGCCGAAAAAGCATTTGATTCAATAATATGGGATCATCTATATACATTCTTAGAAAAGTTCGGATTTTCAGGACATTTTATTCAATTTGTTAGGACATTATATGATCATCCAATCTCTTCTATATTGATCAATGGTAGTCAGACAGATAATTTTATACTGAATAGGGGGACCAGGCAGGGCTGCCCACTCTCGTCTTTACTATTTAATATCTCTATAGAACCCCTTGCTATTCTTTTACGGGAAGAGATAAAAGGTATTTCCCTAGGAGAACAAAAAATAGTCTTGCTATTATACGCAGATGATTTGTTGCTATTTACGGAAGATACTATAAAAGAATATACCGTACCAAAGGTCTTAGATATTATGAAGACATTTGGTTCCTTTTCGGGATATAAAGTCAATACTAGTAAATCTGAGATTTTTTGGATCCACAAAAATAGGAATAGTATTAAAGATTGTGTATTAAAAGAGACTTTATCTATTAAATACTTAGGAATACACTTACATGTGGATACCAAACAATGGTACAGACTGAACTATACACCTTTTTTTAGAAAAGCATCTTTGAAGCTAGAGAGATGGAAAGCTTTTCCTATTTCACTTTTAACTAAGGTTATGATTATAAAAACTATTCTGTTTCTGCAATTAATGTATATTTTACAGAATGTTTCATTATTTATACATAGTCAAGACATCAAAAAGTTTAGTAAAGATTGTGCCATATTCTTATGGGGGTAAGAGGAGACATATGCTGTCTATAGCAAAGTTAACATGTAGGGGCCCATTTAACAAGCTCCGTAGGGAGCTTGTGGGCCTGTGTTTCTGGCGAGTCTTCAGACTCGCCAGAAACACAAGTTATGGAGCTGTGGTCTAAAGACCGCTGCTCCATAACCCTGTCCCCCTGCTCTGAGCAGGCGGACAGGAATCGCCAGAAATCAACCCGATCGAGTACGATTGGGTTGATTGACACCCTCCTGCTGGCAGCCGATTGGCCACGAGTCTGCAGGGGGCGGTGTTGCACCAGCAGCTCTTGTGAGCTGCTGGTGCAATGCTGAATACGGAGAGCGTATCGGATCAGTGTCGGATCAGGTCCGCAAGACGTTTCTTAAATAGGGGCCGTAGTATGGAAGATGGAGGATTAGCCCTTCCTGATATTAAAAAATATAATATAGTGACGTTAGCACGTTTTGCTGTGGACTGGATAACAGAAGTGAACTAGCTTACATCTCTATCATTAGAAGAGGGATTGATCCCTCCATTTCTGTTAAAAGCTATATTGCATTGCCCAGCTCCACAACTTTCAAAATATATAAAAAATATAAATACAATATAATTTTGTGGTTGCATGGCAAAAACTCAATATAGCACTGAATGTAAATTATGAAGTATCTTTCTGTCTCCCGATTAGGGGAAACCCAAAATTTTTACCAGGCCTATCGGCAGAGGTTTTTAAAGTATGGTCACACAAAGGGTTGAGCTATGTCCATCAGTGTTTTGATAATATGCAACAGCTGAAATATTTTGAAGCTATGTCCAGAGAGTTTAATCTATCTAATAAGAATTTATTTGCATATCTGCAGATTAGGCATTTTATACAAGGGCTTAAAAGACATGGAATGGAAACACTGGAAGGGACTAAAATTGTCCCTTACCTGATCATATATAAAAGGGAAACCACAACATATCTTTACTATATAAGATCATGTTGGCAAAACAAGGGCAGTTAGTCCTAGACAGATTAGTAGAGCTTTGGAAAATAAGATATAGTGATGTGACTATAGATACAATTAGAACAAGCTATGAATGGATTCAGAACGCACATATATCTGTAACTTGGAAAGAGTTACATATAAAGTTGCTCAACAAAGTTTATATTACACCTCTGAAAATGATTACATGGAATCTGAATAGAGCTGACTGTTGCTGTAAATGTAATAATCCGGCTGAGGACTTAATACATTCTTTTTGGTCTTGTCCTAAGCTTTTCCAGTTCTGGAACAAGGTAGAATACTGGCTTAATCAGAAGCTAGAAAGTAGGCTGAAACTCAAATCCAGAGACATTTTTTTTCTCATAACAGAAAGTATCAATCTAATAAATACTTCAATTGTGGTAGCCCGTAGTCTGGTCTTAAAGAACTGGAAAAACAAAGCAGCCCCATCAATAGTGAGTTTTACACGCGCTATGTACTATCAAATACTTTTTGAACAATTTACTATATCACCTATTCACAATAAAAAAATTGAAGGCCTTCTTTTTAAAATGGCTGAGGGTTATTCTATTTTACCCTTTAACAATACAATTTATATTGACATCTCACTATCACAAAACAGAATGTTTTGAACAACTATGTATATGTAATATCTTTCAAGTGGAATGGTACTAGTGCCCCCCAGACATAATGGAAGTGGAGGTGAGGGGGGGTTCCCTTGGGGTTTTTTTGTTTTTGTTTTTGATTTATGTTTTTATGTTTTAGTGATGGTTGGTGGAAGAAATATAAAATACCCCAACAGTATGTGTGGATTTTTCAAAGAGGACTCTGATTTATATTCTTAGTTAAAAATATAAGTATGAGACACAGGTACTCTAAAGACATTTGTAAAATAGGCAGATTAGAGGAGGAAAGTCGAAATCTCTTAGTTTAGCTTATAATGTGAGTATAACAAGATGAGACTGGGTCATGTGGGCCATGCTTACTATGTTTGTTTTTTCTTTTTCTTTTTTTGTGTGTTCTTCTTCATTTGGATTTCTGAATGGAGGTATATGTAGGTATATGTCATGATCTGCATAAAGACACCCTGCTCGGTGCACAGAAAATGTATATGTGAACTGTTTATTGTGTTTCTTGTTTTTTCTTTTTTCTTGTCTTCTTGCTGTTGATTGCTTACATTTACTGTTGGAATAAAGAAATGTTTTAAAAAAAGAATATGGACTGCTAACTTAACAGTGCTTAATTAACAATATGACAAAATAACTTCACACAAATCTTACTAAATCTCAATAAATCTAAAATAACTTTCAGGGAAGTATAATTAAATTATATAGCCCACAAATGGTTCTATATAACTTAAATTAAAACACCAGAAATTGTATATATTATTAATGCAACAGTCAATTTATATGCCAATATATCTGGCCTGGAATAACCTCTTATTCAGCCACAATAAAGTATACTTTACCAGATGACCAGATGAGAGTTCAGCTTTTTCAGATAGATTCATTCACCGTCATATAAAGAGGTATATGCAATTCAGAGAATAAAAGGTTTAGGCCCAATGTTGCTTTCTTTAAACCAAGGCAGCAAGATAAGTCAGAGACTTAATATTCAGCAGCATGTGTCTTTTTACTCCTGTGCATCAGACTTTTATCCAGTGATCAAAAGTCTACCTCCATTCTAATCATTGGTGAACGTTCGGATACGTGCCAATCAGTGCTTGTCCTTTTGATTGGCCCTAACGGAGCTAAACATTTAATTGGTTCTTTGTGAATGCATATGGTTATTTGATACTACAATCCCCTTTGGTTGCAATTCTCGCATTAACCACCGGAGGGCAATATGAGCAGGAAAATGGCTTTGTTAGCACAATACTGTTTATCCAAATGTATCTTTAATATACTTACTATTTCCTGATATTAATAAATTATATGTTCAATATACATGGGACCATATAATACCATTTAATCTGAGTATTTTCATACTAAACATGTTATACTTCTTTATAATATTTTAAAGGATGCGTTTAAAAGTCACATTTTTATGAGGGACTAGTAATATAAACCAATAATAAATATATGTATATCTGACTTATTTTGTATATCAGTTCATTTGATATACTGGTACATATTTCATTTCCCAGTCACCATCTTATATTATATATAGATGAGCATTATAGTTATTTATTAATACATGTCTTAACAGTGTTTAAGACATGGGCTCAAAATCTTTGATGCATCTATATGATAACTTATAGTATCTGTACTTATTTATAAATCTCATCTTCACACCAGGTTCCTCCCTGTAATGCTTATTAGATTCCTGGAAAAATAAAGAAAATGTTATTTATGGTATATATTTTAAAATAAGGCAATACAGTTGGTTAACATTCCCAACATGGGGTCACCTATTCAATACAGCAGACACTCATCCAAATAGTTTATTTTTAAGATCAATATATATATATATATATATATATATATATATATAGAGATAGATAGATAGATAGATAGATAGATATAGATATATAGATATTTTTAATATGACCTGCGTATAAATGAAACATTTGAAAATTACACATTTCATTTTATATGAAATTCTAACTTCTCCTTTTTAAAAAAAAACCAAGATGTACATTGCCAGTTTGTCTAGGGAGATGTGTATGTAGCTCAGCATGGGATACTTAGCTTTCACATGTTAAGCAGTTGCCTTTCCTGTAAGTCTTAGACTCTTGGGCTCCCCCCAGGGGGTCATTACCTGTTAATTTTATTACATAGAAGAAAGATCCTCTGTAAAGTGACATCCTGAGTTTTGTGCATTTCTTTGTTCTTGAAATATGTGTTTCTGAACAAAAGAGGGGTCGATACCACCCACTTCAGTGTCCTTCACAGGGCAGCCAAATCAATTCATAGTAGATATTAGCTAAATGAGATATTAAATTATGTGATATCCAATGCCATTCAGTCATACTCTGACATCCATGACTCCCAGAGAAAGAGATTTTTTTGTACAGATCCCATTGACTGAAAGAAAATGTCTGACTTGGAAATACGCAAAAAAATCTTTATTCCTTAGACCAAAATCTGGAACTACTTGTTCAAATGACTTAATAGAATCTGCTTTTTCAGTCAGAAATTGAATCGCAAATCTAAGACCCTTCTGTGCCCAAATATGAAAGAGTCTGGAGTCTAATCCAGGCTCGAATTCCGGGTTCCCTTGAATAGGGAGGAAAGGAGAAAAAGCATTATCTATATTGAGCCCTGTACAAATTTTATTCCAGGCCTTTACTATATTAAGAAAGGTGAACTTAGGAATATTACATTTTAGATTGTCAATTTTGGGCATATGCAGAAGTGCTTTAAGAGAGTAAGGAAAAATTATATTCTCTTCCACTTGAGAGTTTGTGATATAATCCACCACTGATAGCCATTCTAGCGCAATTTTGGCCATACTAGACCAATTGTATATTTTAATATCAGGCAGCGCCATGCCTCCATCCTCTTTAGCGCGGGAGAGCCTCTGTATAGAGATACACGGTTTACCCAGAAAAATTTTGAACACTATGTGCAGATTTTTTTTATTTTTTTACTATGGATAAACACTGGTAAATTCTGAATTATTAATGAATATTTTAGGGAATAGTATTATTTTAATCAGAGAGATTTTGGCAGAAAGAGACAGGGGGAGTCTAGACCAATCATGTAGAGAAGTTGAAATTTTTGTCCAAAGCTGAGGATAATTCAATTTGTACAATCTGTTAGGATATTTAGCAAGAACTATTCCGAGATATTTTATCTTCTGAGTTGCTAGGACAAAGGGATTATCTGTTAAACTATTCTTATGTTTGATAATCCATAATATTTCTGACTTATTGGCATTAATTTAATATCCTGTAAAGGAACTATATATTTTCAAGATCTCTAATAATTTAGGTATGAAGTCCTTTGAATTTCTCATGTATAACAGGATGGCATCCGCATACAGTGATAATACATGATCCCTACCCCCTATCAAAACTCCTGCCAGTATATTTCTACAGGATACTGCCAATGATTCTTAGGAGATAAGGGAGGAAAATACAATTCTGTCACTATATAAATCCCTGGCAAGACCTCACCTTGAGTATGGAGTGTAGTTCTGGGTACTGATCGCAAAAAAAGATACTGCAGAACTAGAAAAAGTTCAGAGAAGGGCCACAAAGCTAATAAGGGGAATGGAGAATTTAAGCTACGAGGAGAGGCTAGCCAAACTGGGTCTGTTTTCTTTAGAAAAAAGGCGCTTGAGAGGTGACATGATTACTTTATATAAATATATTCAAGGCCCATATACAGAGATGGCAGAAGCTCTGTTTATTCCAAGAAAACTGTTTGCGACAAGAGGTCACAATTTAAGGTTGGAGGAAAGGAGATTTAATCTCCTGCAACGGAAACGTTTTTTCACTGTAATAGCAATAAAATTACCAAAGGAGGTAGTGAATACCATAGATACATTTAAAAATTGTTTGGATACATTTCTGTCTAGAAACAGAATTTATGGATATGATTGCTTGTATTAAAAGGGTCACCTTTTAGTGGGATTATTTAAGCTTAACTGGAGCTTTTTGTAAGTATTTTACTGTATGTTTGTATAGGTTGAACTCGATGGACTTCGGTCTTTTTTCTTCCTCATCTACAATGTTACTATGTTACTTAAAGGGACAGTAAAGATTTAGATGACCCTATCTCTCTAAAGAAAATTTTATTTCATACCTCAGATCTTTCCTCAGGGAAAGGTCCTGGCTCGGATGGCCTTACTAACAAATATTTTAAAGAGATTATAGCACCTCATCTTTTAACGCTAGATGATAAACAGGCTTTTTCAGCAGAAATGTTATAAGCTCACATTTCAATCCAACAAATATCCCCTAGATCCAGGCAGTTATCGACCCATTTCCCTCTTGAGTACAGATATTACAATTTTAGGAAAGATACTATCCAAACGTATTAATACTGTACTCAATGAGATTATTAATTCAGGCCAAGTCAGCTTTGTTCCGTGAGACACAACACTATTCATGTTTTATGCTAAATTCAACAGCATTACACCTGTGTCGCAAACCGATGCAGAGGAAACCTTTGATCACACTAATTGACAGTTTATAAAAGCAACTTTAGAAGAATTTGTGTTTTGCCTACCATATATTTAGTCTCTATTTCTATCCCAGTTCCAAAGTAAAGGCCAATGGAATGCGCTCTCAACCCTTTAGTATCTGAACTGGCACTCTTCAGGGCTGCTCACTATTGACTATACTATTTATTTTAACTATGGAAGTTTTAGCTTCTCACATCTTTAAAAACAGAACATAAAAGGTATAAGTCTTGGCCCTCACAATTTTAAAATTGCAATGTTTACAAATGATGTATTGTTCTCTGTCTCTTCTAAATTTCAATCTAATCTGGCAGTTCTGGCAGAGTTAGATAAATTTGGCCAATTCTCCAACTTTTCATTGAATCAGCAAAAATCTGAAATATTAAATGTTTCACTGTCTCCCACCGATATTCAAGCTTTAGATACTATATGTTCGCTACGGTTACAGAAAGAGAGAGTGATATATCTTGGTATACACCTTTAACCTGACCCTTCTGTCCATTTTGATAAAAACTAATGAAAAATAAAGTCGAAGAGAGTCACAACTGTGTCACTCAAATACTCATAGAGGGGGCGCCCTAACAATGGACCCTATTAGAGGTATAAGTGTGTATCACTTTTTAAACACAAGAACCGGGTACACAGATAATACAAATACAATTGATGAAAACACAACACCACAATTATTGAAATAAGTCCCAACTGTGTAAATTACAAAAATCAAAGTGAGTATCTAAGTATAAGATGGTGAAGTTGGCAGTTCTATGGTAAGCAGGTCAAACACTGATGAGAATCCTAGGAAAGGAAACAAACAAAGGTGCCTCTAAGTGCAGTATCATCAGATAACAAGTGCAGCTTGTAAGTATAAGAAAACCACTCACATGCGGTGAAGCACACAATAGTGCTAATGAGGCAGGCCAAGACTTCTGAGCCGCTCGGCTGACTCAACATCCAGCTCTCCTAGACACAGGTTCCCAGAAGATAGCAATGTCACTCTCCTAGTGATACTCTCTCCTAGTATATGGTAACACTCCTTTGCCACAGGATCAGGGTGTGCGGGTATTGTGACAAATTCTCACAGAATCAGAGCGGTAGCGTTAAAACAATTTATTGCATAAAAACAACTTAAAACAGTGACACGTTTCTTGGCGGTCAACACCATTTCCTCAGACTGCTATCATGCTTGTTGCCACAGTTAAATTGCAGCTAATAATGTAAAGAACATATTTGGTGTTTTAAGTTATATCCATAGTCCTGTGTAGTTTTAACTAGTTACAAATGCTAAATAATCTTATTTGCTAAATAAAAGTCTTTGTATTTCATATCTCTAAGTCAGGCTTATTATTGTAAGTAAATCTCTCTGGTGTGTAATAAGTTATTTGCAGCTATATATATTTTAGAATTTGTCTTATTGTAGCTAAATAAGAGGTAATTTCAGGTCAGACATAATGGCACATAAATTGTCTATTTGCATTAATAATATATTCAACTTCTGGTGTTTTTAATCAGAGTTATATAGAATCATTTGTGGGCTAAGTAGCTTAATTATACTTGTCTGAAAGTTATCTTAAATCTATTGAGACCCAGTAAGATTTTTGTGAAGTATCTTGGTATATTGTTTATCTAAACACTGTGAAGTTAGCGGTTCATATTCTGGTATTTTATTGTGGTATTTTAATGCGATTCAATTTGAGTAAGGTTAATTTTAAAGGTATATTTTTTATGATCTGCTGTATAGAATGTCTCAATGTACGCTACCTTCTGATCTGAGGGTACAGGCCTCTGTTGAACCTGCAGTATGACAAATGTGAATTAGAGGAGGAGGACTACTCTTCATCAAACGATCACAGCACCCTTATCTCCTAATAGAATCCCAGGTTCTGTTACATGTCGCTATCTTACTAATAGACTGGGGTTTGGGCAGATCTATTTCGGCTAGCCATCTTTCCCCGTGTCTCATGGGGTAGTAATCAATATGTAGATATAAGCCAAGCTAACATCAAACCCAAGAACATAACAATATTAAGTATATGAATAACGTCTCAGCATCAGGTATAGCAGTTCTCTGGGCAGTGTATAAACTCCAAGTTCAGGAGAGGAGCAGTTCTGGGGTGGGGTCAGATCCGGCCTCGTAGTCCAAAAGTTATCTTAATGCCTTTTACTTTACCCAAACCCGATATCCACACTGAGATCCAGAAGGAATCCGGATATCTGCTGCATCCCTTCGGGAACCGAATCTATCATACACTCCAACGTGCGCCACGACCCTAGGCCGTAGCCTCTGCAGAGATCTAGGGCAGCGGGATAATAATGGGCGACCAACACCAAACGTTCCTCTGTATAGAGCCTTTCATAGGGGAGCCGGCCGGTCTCCCCCAGGTGTCCAGGTAAGAGGCAGTAGTCTGGATGTTTCCAACAGAGCAACCGTGATGGGCCTCTGCAGTTTCTTGTGCGGTGCTGTCGTTGCAGCTGTCTCCATCTCAGGTGGGTATTTTCTTTAGGAGTTCCCAGGTTGCTGACGCCTCTCAGCCCGTCTTCTTCTCCTGGACCAGCATCCTGCTGTCCCTTCTCTGAAATAGTGGCTCCGGTAAGTATGCTTTCATCCCGCAGCTGTGGATCCCCACTCATAGTGCATGGAGCTGTCACGTCCACCATATTGAGCCTGCAAGGTTGCGTCATGGGAGCCTCAATTAATTTCACGAGGCGGTCAAATCTGTGGTGCATCTGCGCTCAGCGAATAGGGCTTGTATCCTAGAGTAAAAGTCCTCCTCCATGCTGTAAATATTGGACAGAGGATCACTGTATTCTCTGATTACCCGGTTCCCTTCAGTCCATTCAGCTAAATATCCCCTGCATCTTGAGGTAGAAATTCTTGTTGGATGGCTATGCAATTAGCAGATTACAGGCGGGATGTAAATCTGTATTACAGAGCTCCCAGTTTAGCGGCCATCTTGGACCATAGCCCGGACACGCCCCCCTATTACACATTTTTAAGCATCTCATTTTAGGCATTTTAACCATTGTTACAATTAATAGCCAGGCTATAAAATTCATTAAAGCCGAGTCTTCTATTCATGTCAGTAAATCACACACTTCTGTGCATAAGTAATTACACATCTGAAATTAGTACAACATGAATATGCCATATATAAAACTAGATCTAACAACAATATGAAAAATACTAATATGAAAAATCCTCATTGCTCATACATATATTTTGCACATGGGAAATCCACTTCTCATATCAAATAGTCAAGTGTCAGCATCACTCCCAACATATATACTGTAATAAAATCATATGTATACTAGGTAAAAAATGTGCAGTGTACTATATTCTGCAGTAATCAAATATGTTACGTGTTAATAGTGTGGAATAGAAAGTGATGTATAAAAGTAAATCTATGTTAAAGCAATTGCCTTACAATATATCTAAAACAAAATCTAGGTGCACAAAATTAAACAGGCCGTAATCTAATGTGCAAACTTCATTAATAACCCAGAAGAATTAATGCTGGGTTTTGATTATTTATACTAATATTTGTGAAAAAATAAAAAATTACTAAAAATGAATGCGGTGGTGTTGTTATCAACAACCATAATTCAGTAAAATACTAAACAATCGACCTATAATAAAGTGTATTAACTAATAGACACCTAGATTTTGATTTTTGCGTTATGAGTCAAATAGCAGCGTTATGGCCATAACGCATCATTTTCCCTAACGTAGCCATTACAAGTCTTGTCGGTATAGATGTACCGCAAGCCTTTTAGCCTAAAAATTAAGTTATTTTTCATGGGATTCCCATAGCACCGGTATTACGAGCTTTGTGGTGAGGCTAAAAAGCGAGCCTAAAATGACAAGATCTGTACCGCCATCTAAAGCCAGTAGTTATGAGTTTTACGCTACAAATCTGTAACATAAAACTCATAACTAATGTGTTAAAAAGTACACTAACACCCATAAACTACCTTTTAACCCCAAAACCGAGGCCCTCCCGTACCGTTTAACCCCAAAACCGAGGCCCTCCCGCATTGCAAACACTATAATAAATTTATTAACCCCTAATCTGCTGCTTCCGATATTGCTGCCACTTTAAAAAAAATATTAACCCTTATTCTGCCGCTCTTTGACATCCTCACCACTATAATAAACATATTAACCCCTAAACTGCCGCCCTCTCGCATCGCAAACACTTTTAAAATATTATTAAACCCTAATTTGCCGTCCGCCCACATTGCCCCCACTATACTAAAGTTATTAAGCCCTACACCACCGCCACTATACTAAACCTATTAACCCCTAAACCGCAAGCCCCCCACAACGAAATATACTAAACTAAACTATTAACCCCTAAACCGAAAGCCCCACACATCGAAATAAACTAAATTAAACTATTTACCCCTAAACCTAACAACCCCCTAACTTTATATTAAAATTACAATTTACCTAGCTTAAATTAAATTTAAACTTACCTGTCAAATTAAAAAAACTAAGTTTAAATTAACAATTAAACTAATATAATTATTAAACTAAAATTAAACTAACTACCAATTAAATTAAACTAAACTACAGATTAAAAAAATCCAAACACTATTCTAAAAATGACAAAGTATCTAAATACAAAAACAAAAAAATACTAAGTTACAATAAAATAACAAACACAAAATTACAGAAAATAACAAACGAAATTATCCAAAATAAAAAGAATTACACCTAATCTAATAGCCCTATCAAAATAAAAAGCCCACCCAAAATAAAAAAAACCCCTAGCCTGCAATAAACTACCAATGGCCCTTAAAAGATATCAGCTCTTTTACCTGTAGAAAAACCCCACAAAGACCCCCCAACAGTAAAATCCACCACCTAACCAACCCCCCAAAATAAAAAACCTAATTCTAAAAATACCTAAGCTACCCATTGCCCTGAATAGGGCATTTGTATGGGCATTGCCCTGAAAGGGGCATTTAGCTCATTTACTGCCCAGACCCTAAACTAAAAAAAAAAAACACACAAAAAACCCTTAAAAAAGCCTAACACTAACCCCAAGACGATCCACTTACAGAAAAGTCTTGCTTGAACAATCTTCATCCCGGAGTTGAAGTCCTGATCCAGGCGGCGAGAAGTCTTCATCCAGGCGGCCTCTTCAATCTTCATCCCGGCGACAATGTCCTGATCCGAGCGGCGAGAAGTCTTCATCCAGGCGGCCTCTTCAATCTTCATCCAGGCGGAGCGGGTCCATCCTGAAGACATTCGGCGCCGTACACTGAATGTTCAATGCAAGGGACGCAATCCAAGATTGCGTCCCTTGCATTCCTATTGGCTGAAAAATTTGAATCAGCCAATAGGAATTAGAGCTGCTAAAATCCTATTGGCTGAGCATAATAGCAGTCTGAGGAAACGGTGTTGACCTCCGAGAAACGCGTCACTGTTTTAAGTTGTTTTTATGCAATAAATTGTTTTAACACTACCGCTCCGATTCTGTGAGAATTTGTCACGATACCCACACACCCTGATCCTGTGGCAAAGGAGTGTTACCATATACTAGGAGAGAGAATCACTAGGAGAGTGACATCGCTACCTGCTAGGAACCTGTGTCTATGAGAGCTGGATGTTGAGTCAGCCGAGCAGCTCAGAAGTCTCGGCCTGCCTCATTAGCACTATTGTGTGCTTCACCGAATGTGAATTATATAGTCTATTGTATATTTAGAACTGGATTTATCGTTTTTGAGTATTGGCACTATTGAGTCACAAACACATTTTAAAAATGTGGATTGTAATAGTTTTTTGAACTTCCAAAGTAATCATTACCGGCCTTAGAAAATAAATGTCCCTTATGGACAGTTTAAACACATTCAAAGAAATTGTAGTGATCTTAGGACCTATGATAAGCAAAGTATAATTTTAAAGAACCACTTCAAGGATAAGGGGTACTCAGTGGAAATTATTGAAGAAAGTTATCTAAGAGCTAGATCTGATGAGAGAGATTCAAAATTCAAAGAAAGTTAAACTTCAGAAAGAAAACCAGGCAGGCACTAGTAACCTGATGTATATACAATAGTAACCATGAAGTTATTAGGCTAGCCATCAACAAATATCGGGGGATTCTCAAAAAATATCCCATTTTGGATGAAATCATTTAAGATGAACCCAATATTGTTTTTAAAAGGGCTCCTACTCTGAAAAATGCATTGAAACCTTTTGATAAAATTGTAAGAAAAAAAAACCCTAATCTGCAATAATGGTACTAAGACTGGATCTTTTGAATGCAGAGTTAAAAACTGCAAAATGTGTAATTTTATTACACATGGGAAAACCACTTTCAAATCTGACCATTCAATATGTGTTTATCCTATAACTAATTTCATGAAATGTGCGTCCACATATGTTATATATCTACTTAACTGCAAATGTGGGGTCAAGTAGGTAGGACGCACTTGTAGACGCCTTAGTCATCGGTGGTCGGAAAACTTCAGAAATATGAAGAATACATTTTTAGAACATAGTGTATCTAGGCACTACAATGCTAGACATGGTGGTGACCTTAAAGGGACACTGAATCCAAAATGTTTCTTTCGTGATTCAGATAGAGAATGAAATTTTAAGCAACTTTCTAATTTACTCCTATTATCAATTTTTCTTCGTTCTCTTGCTATCTTTATTTGAAAAATAAGGCATCTAATCTTTTTTCTTGGTTCAGAACCATGGACAGCACTGTTTTATTGGTGAATGAATGTATCCACCAATCAGCAAGGACAACCCAGGTTGTTCACAAAAAATGGGCCGGCATCTAAACTTGCATTCTTGCATTTCAAATAAAGATACACAGGCCTAGATTTGGAGTTCGGCGGTAGAAGGGCTGTTAACGCTCCGCGGGTTTTTTTCTGGCCGCACCATAAATTTAACTCTGGTATCGAGAGTTCAAACAAATGCTGCGTTAGGCTCCAAAAAAGGAGCGTAGAGCATATTTACCGCAAATGCAACTCTCGATACCAGAGTTGCTTACGGACGCGGCCGGCATCAAAAACGTGCTCGTGCACGATTCTCCCATAGGAAACAATGGGGCAGTTTGAGCTGAAAAAAAACCTAACACCTGCAAAAAAGCAGCGTTCAGCTCTTAACGCAGCCCCATTGTTTCCTATGGGGAAACACTTCCTACGTCTGCACCTAACACTCTAACATGTACCCCGAGTCTAAACACCCCTAACCTTACACTTATTAACCCCTAATCTGCCGCCCCCGCTATCGCTGACCCCTGCATTACACTTTTAACCCCTAATCTGCCGCTCCGTAAACCGCCGCCACCTACGTTATCCCTATGTACCCCTAATCTGCTGCCCTAACATCGCCGACCCCTATGTTATATTTATTAACCCCTAATCTGCCCCCCACAACGTCGCCGACACCTGCCTACACTTATTAACCCCTAATCTGCCGAGCGGACCTGAGCGCTACTATAATAAAGTTATTAACCCCTAACCCGCCTCACTAACCCTATAATAAATAGTATTAACCCCTAATCTGCCCTCCCTAACATCGCCGACACCTACCTTCAATTATTAACCCCTAATCTGCCGACCGGAGCTCACCGCTATTCTAATAAATGTATTAACCCCTAAAGCTAAGTCTAACCCTAACACTAACACCCCCCTAAGTTAAATATAATTTTTATCTAACGAAATTAATTAACTCTTATTAAATAAATGATTCCTATTTAAAGCTAAATACTTACCTGTAAAATAAACCCTAATATAGCTACAATATAAATTATAATTATATTATAGCTATTTTAGGATTAATATTTATTTTACAGGCAACTTTGTAATTATTTTAACCAGGTACAATAGCTATTAAATAGTTAAGAACTATTTAATAGTTACCTAGTTAAAATAATAACAAATTTACCTGTAAAATAAATCCTAACCTAAGATATAATTAAACCTAACACTACCCTATCAATAAAATAATTAAATAAACTACCTACAATTACCTACAATTAACCTAACACTACACTATCAATAAATTAATTAAACACAATTGCTACAAATAAATACAATTAAATAAACTATCTAAAGTACAAAAAATAAAAAAGAACTAAGTTACAGAAAATAATAAAATATTTACAAACATAAGAAAAATATTACAACAATTTTAAACTAATTACACCTACTCTAAGCCCCCTAATAAAATAACAAAGCCCCCCAAAATAAAAAATTCCCTACCCTATTCTAAAATACAAATATTACAAGCTCTTTTACCTTACCAGCCCTGAACAGGGCCCTTTGCGGGGCATGCCCCAAGAATTTCAGCTCTTTTGCCTGTAAAAAAAAACATACAATACCCCCCCCCCAACATTACAACCTACCACCCACATACCCCTAATCTAACCCAAACCCCCCTTAAATAAACCTAACACTACCCCCCTGATGATCTTCCTACCTTGTCTTCACCATGCCAGGTTCACCGATCCGTCCTGGCTCCAAGATCTTCATCCAACCCAAGCGGGGGCTAGACATCCACTGAAGAAGTCCAGAAGAGGGTCCAAAGTCTTCCTCCTATCCGGCAAGAAGAGGACATCCGGACCGGCAAACATCTTCTCCAAGCGGCATCTTCTATCTTCTTCCATCCGATGACGACCGGCTCCATCTTGAAGACCTCCAGCGCGGATCCATCCTCTTCTTCCGACGACTAGACGACGAATGACGGTTCCTTTAAGGGACGTCATCCAAGATGGCGTCCCTCGAATTCCGATTGGCTGATAGGATTCTATCAGCCAATCGGAATTAAGGTAGGAATTTTCTGATTGGCTGATGGAATCAGCCAATCAGAATCAAGTTCAATCCGATTGGCTGATCCAATCAGCCAATCAGATTGAGCTCGCATTCTATTGGCTGTTCCGATCAGCCAATAGAATGCGAGCTCAATCTGATTGGCTGATTGGATCAGCCAATCGGATTGAACTATATTCTGATTGGCTGATTCCATCAGCCAATCAGAAAATTCCTACCTTAATTCCGATTGGCTGATAGAATCCTATCAGCCAATCGGAATTCGAGGGACGCCATCTTGGATGACGTCCCTTAAAGGAACCGTCATTCGTCGTCTAGTCGTCGGAAGAAGAGGATGGATCCGCGCTGGAGGTCTTCAAGATGGAGCCGGTCGTCATCGGATGGAAGAAGATAGAAGATGCCGCTTGGAGAAGATGTTTGCCGGTCCGGATGTCCTCTTCTTGCCGGATAGGAGGAAGACTTTGGACCCTCTTCTGGACTTCTTCAGTGGATGTCTAGCCCCCGCTTGGGTTGGATGAAGATCTTGGAGCCAGGACGGATCGGTGAACCTGGCATGGTGAAGACAAGGTAGGACGATCATCAGGGGGGTAGTGTTAGGTTTATTTCAGGGGGGTTTGGGTTAGATTAGGGGTATGTGGGTGGTGGGTTGTAATGTTGGGGGGGGGGTATTGTATGTTTTTTTTTACAGGCAAAAGAGCTGAAATTCTTGGGGCATGCCCCGCAAAGGGCCCTGTTCAGGGCTGGTAAGGTAAAAGAGCTTGTAATATTTGTATTTTAGAATAGGGTAGGGAATTTTTTATTTTGGGGGGCTTTGTTATTTTATTAGGGGGCTTAGAGTAGGTGTAATTAGTTTAAAATTGTTGTAATATTTTTCTTATGTTTGTAAATATTTTATTATTTTCTGTAACTTAGTTCTTTTTTATTTTTTGTACTTTAGATAGTTTATTTAATTGTATTTATTTGTAGCAATTGTGTTTAATTAATTTATTGATAGTGTAGTGTTAGGTTAATTGTAGGTAATTGTAGGTAGTTTATTTAATTATTTTATTGATAGGGTAGTGTTAGGTTTAATTATATCTTAGGTTAGGATTTATTTTACAGGTAAATTTGTTATTATTTTAACTAGGTAACTATTAAATAGTTCTTAACTATTTAATAGCTATTGTACCTGGTTAAAATAATTACAAAGTTGCCTGTAAAATAAATATTAATCCTAAAATAGCTATAATATAATTATAATTTATATTGTAGCTATATTAGGATGTATTTTACAGGTAAGTATTTAGCTTTAAATAGGAATTATTTATTTAATAAGAGTTAATTTATTTCGTTAGATAAAAATTATATTTAACTTAGGGGGGTGTTAGTGTTAGGGTTAGACTTAGCTTTAGGGGTTAATACATTTATTAGAATAGCGTTGAGCTCCGGTCGGCAGATTAGGGGTTAATAATTGAAGGTAGGTGTCGGCGATGTTAGGGAGGGCAGATTAGGGGTTAATACTATTTATGATAGGGTTAGTGAGACGGATTAGGGGTTAATAACTTTATTATAGTAGCGCTCAGGTCCGCTCGGCAGATTAGGGGTTAATAAGTGTAGGTAGGTGTCGGCGACGTTGAGGGGGGCAGATTAGGGGTTAATAAATATAATATAGGGGTCGGCGATGTTAGGGGTAGCAGATTAGGGGTACATAGGGATAACGTAGGTGGCGGCGATTTGCGGTCGGAAGATTAGGGGTTAATTATTTTAAGTAGCTGGCGGCGACGTTGTGGGGGGCAAGTTAGGGGTTAATAGATATAATACAGGGGTCGGCGGTGTTAGGGGCAGCAGATTAGGGGTACATAAGTATAACGTAGGTGGCGGTCGGCAGATTAGGGGTTAAAAATTTTAATCGAGTGGCGGCGATGTGGGGGGACCTCGGTTTAGGGGTACATAGGTAGTTTATGGGTGTTAGTGTACTTTAGGGTACAGTAGTTAAGAGCTTTATAAACCGGCGTTAGCCAGAAAGCTCTTAACTCCTGCTATTTTCAGGCGGCTGGAATCTTGTCGTTAGAGCTCTAACGCTCACTGCAGAAACGACTCTAAATACCGGCGTTAGGAAGATCCCATTGAAAAGATAGGCTACGCAAATGGCGTAGGGGGATCTGCGGTATGGAAAAGTCGCGGCTGTAAAGTGAGCGTTAGACCCTTTAATCACTGACTCCAAATACCGGCGGTAGCCTAAAACCAGCGTTAGGAGCCTCTAACGCTGGTTTTGACGGCTACCACCGAACTCTAAATCTAGGCCCAAGAGAATAAAGAAAATTTGATAATAGGTGTAAATTAGAAAGTTGCTTAAAATGTCATGCTCTATCTGAATCACAAAAGAAAAAAATTTGGGTTCAGTGTCCCTTTAAATGTTTCAGCATTTCTCCATCACTCTACACTTATCGTATTTAAAAGGTGACATCCGCCTTAGTGGGACTCATTGACAGAGTCGGTTTCACCTAATGTACTTTCGTATATATTATGAAAAGTTATGTGTACTGCATAAATGCTGAGAAGTCTTTTCTTTTGATTAATGTTTCTCCATCCCACAGATACAATAGATTCACGAGGTTGCGTCAGAGGGAAACCTTCTGGATCTATAAATTGAACACTCTTCATTCTCATGGGCTAAACCTTATTATAGATATAGCTGCATTTTAATTTTAATTATAATTCACTGTATTAGTTAATACACTGTAGTATAGGTCAATTGTTTAGTATTTCACTGAATTATGGTTGTTGAGAGCAACACCTCCGCATTCATTTTTAGTAATTTTTTATTTTTTCACAAATATTAGTATAAATATTCAAAACCCAGCATTAATTCTTCTGGGTTATTGATGAAGTTTGCACATTAGATTAGGGCCTGTTGAATTTTGTGCCCCAAGATTTTGTTTTAGATATATTGTAAGGCAATTGCTTTAACATAGAATTACTTTATACATCACTTTCTATTCCACACTATTAACACATAACATATTTGGTTACTGCAGAATAGGGTTTAGTACACTGCACATTTTTTACCCAGTATACATATAATTTTATTATGAGAAACAGTATAAATGTTGGGAGTGATGCTGACGCTTAACTATTGCGAAAAAGATTATATGCGCATAAACGTATAATATTCTTTAAATGATTAGTGTCTTGATCTTGAATGTATTTTTTAAAAAATAAATTGTTTTAACGCTACCGCTCTGATTCTGTGAGAATTTGTCACGATACCCGCTTACCCAAATCCTGTGGCAAAGGAGTGTTATAATATACTAGGAGAGAGTATCACTAGGAGAGTGACATTGCTACCTGCTGGGAACCTGTGTCTATGAGAGCTGGATGTTGAGTCAGCCGAGCGGCTCAGAAGTCTCGGCCTGCCCCATTAGCACTATTGTGTGCTGCACCGCATGTGAGTGGTTTTCTTATACTTACAAGCTTCACTTGTTATCTGATGATACTGCACTTAGAGGTGCCTCTGTTTCCTTTCCTAGGATTCTCATTGATAAAAATTACACCACCCTATATTATAATACTTCATAATACTCAGGATTTACAATCCTAGAAAGCCCATCTCATGGTGGTGCCGGGTCCAATCTATAAAAATGACCATGCTGATTTGAGATAAGATGAAATGAAGGAATAGTAGGGATAATTTATATAGATCTACTGCATATGGAGGTTTGGGTTTCCGAAGCATCAGGGATGAGGAAGTCATCTTTCAATTGGTTCTTGACTGGCACAGCACAGGCAATTACAAGGGCTGGGGCTCTATAGATTCCCATATTCTCAAAGTTCCCAATATAGTCCACAACTGCCCTCATAAACTTCCCAATGGCATACTGATTTGGGAACTAATTTGGCAGGGAAAGTTTGGGGAGTAATATTTAAATACACATGTCACGGATACCAGGCTGCCAAGGCCACCCCCTCTCCTATTTGGACTATTGTGTCTCCCACCAGTTCCCCTTTTTGTGTTACAATGTTTGAACTTTGCCCTGAAAGAGCTGATCACTACCCCGCTGGCCCCTTCCTGCCTTGCCGAGTCCCAGACGGAATCTTATGGAACTACTCGCAGGCTGGGATCGCTAGAGATCCCAACTAAACTTTAACATAGGTCGCTCTAGAAGCCCTTTGCCCCAGAGCTCCACTCTTCTGGGGACTTGCCATAACTTTGATGGGCATGGATTGGGGTGATAGCTAAGAGAGAGCTCACTCGGGAACCTGGGGTTTGGACCCCTCTCTAACTCATGCTGGTTTGAAGTACCCTTTGCCCGGCTGCCGCTCCCTCGGTACCCCCGGTACCCAGGAATAGCTGGAGGGGCTGTGATCTCTTGATCAGATAAGGCTCTTATCAGATGGCAAATGTGTATATAAGCTGTGTGTTTGTCCCAATAAAGTCTGTTCGTGTTTCACCTTAATACTGGTCTCATCTGGTTATTAGGGTGGGGCTACTGGGTATAATCACTTTCCCGCTCTACAGCTACAGGTTCCAGGATAAAGAAGGATCGTTTGGTGGAGATACCCAGTCGGAGTATCCAGAGTCCATCATAACACATGACGATCCTCAACGTCCCTACAGATATTAGAGCTCAGCTTCAAAATTTTGCGCTGTTGGTAACTTACTCCCCTGTGGTTAAGAATTATCTATCCAGGTACCCTCTGAGAATGTTGGAGAGGTTGTGGGGAGAGTGGTAGTTTAATCCACATGTGGTGGCATTGTGGTCAGATATGACCCTTATAGCAGTTGGGGGAGGTTAATTTCTGGTCAATCCCCCCCTGTGAAGCACTATTGAACTATCTCCCTAAATTCCCCTGTAAACTCAGAAAACACCTGTTACAAATTGGTTTCAATTGAGCTAAATCTTCAATTGCCTGTTGCTGTAAGACACCAGTTACTCCCACCAAAAATATGTGAGTATGTGAATTTATAAAATTGTTATCCTTAGAAGAATATAGCTACTTTTAACAAAATAAATTTGCATCTTTTCTAGAGGTTACATTTTATTGGGAAGAATCCATACAAGTACTCAATAGAGCATAAACCCATTATGACACTACTCTTTATTGACCAATAGGCTTTTGTAAGGTAATTCTACCAAACATCAGATAAAAATGAATCTGGCCCTCACCAGACCGAAGAGGCCCCCTAGTCCTTATGCTATCTCCACCCTCCTATATTCACCTCCTTTTCCCATTCCCCCTACCATACTTGTATGCCTCTCTTCCCTCTTTTCTTTTTTCTTGGTAAAGGCACCTTTTCCTACTGTAATAGCATGTAAATTGTTCACTTTTTACTTTTTCAACAAGAGTTGTGTACATTGTTTTTGATTGACTTACTCTGTATGTCAAGACCTGAGGATATCTCCTTCTTCAAGACCTATAATGCCACCACAAGCACTGACTGTACTTATCAAAAGTAAGCAAACATTTTTAGCTCAGTTATATGCCTTTAATTCTGTTGGACTTTAATTGTGGAATATATGGACATCCCACTATCTTCTAGATTTTCTTATCTATTCTATGTTTACTTAACCTATATGTGAGATCTTTTCGAAACCCGATAAAAAAACAAAAACCTAAATTAAACAGATCGTGGTCTACTCTCCCAAAAATATTAGACTTGAGAGAAGAAATATTGTCTGCCATTGTGAGTGTACACTAGTCTTCTAGGGATATTGTATGTTCCACCAAGTTAATCCATTGGTTGTATGTAGGTATCTGTTGTTTCCAGAATTGTGTTATTAATTGTTTTGCACAGTTATTTATTATTTTAAATAAAGATAGGAACTTTTTAAGTACACTATTCCAAAGGTTACAATTAAACTTACTTTTCAGTTTAGAGTTTTTTTGTTTTGTAAACAAACAATATGGTCTAACCTTTCCATTTCTTCCTTCAGGATACCAGTGCAAAGTTCTACCCAAAGCCCCAATAAAACTGTATGATATGGTGACACTGATGGTTTATCATACAAGGGAAACACATTCTAATAATAATATTCAAAACAAGAAAGGCAAAAGAAGAAAGGAACAGAAGAGGATATATAAGAAATTGAAAGAAGAAAATAAATGGAGGGTAATTAGAAAAATAAGAATTTATCTTTGACTGTTTTCATGGCATGAACTTGCGTAAAGTCATTTTATTTCAGCACTGAAAAGGTAACTTTTTAAGTGATAATTTGAGAAGGCGCAGAAGCCAAGGTCTGTGGCGCCAGAAAGGAATGACGGCTATCACAGTGTATTTGACCTTTACATTTTTCTAGATGAATCGAAATATCAGTGGAATTGGAGGAAAAATATAGGTTAAAAATAAAAAACACTTGATTTAAAGAGCATCGTGAGCAATAGCCCTTGGGTCAAAACTCCTGGAAATGTTTGATCAGATTTGACAATGAGGTAACTATCAAATCCACTTGGGAAAGTCCCCATCTGTTCACTAGTGATTTGAAAACTGACTGAGACAGTTTCCACTTGTGATTGTGCAAGACATGGCAACTAAGAAAGTTTGATACAGTATTCTGTTTGCCGATAGGTAAATGGCCTTCAGACCAATCAGATTCTGTTCTCCCCAAGACATTAGGGGAAACAGTTCTGCAATAAGCAGTCAACACCCTGTCTGTTCAGGTAAGATGTTGCAGCTTTGTGGTCGATGGAAATGCGAACCCAACTTTTTTGATTTGATCCTAGAAATGCAACAGCAGAAGACGTTCTTCTCTCAATTCCTTGATGTTGGAGGGAAGTGCCTGAAGGTCACTGTGCCTGCACTACATGGCAGCCGAAATGTGCTAACTAACCCATTTGGCTGGCATCTATTGTCAGTGTATGCATCCAGGTGGATTATGAAAATGGCAGGATGGTGAAAGAATCCACCTGGATGCAACTTACGCTCTTTTGCTCTCTCTCTCCCCTCTCTTTTGCTCACTCTCTCTCCCCTCTTTTTTGCTCTCTCTTTCCCCTCTCTTTAGCTCTCTCCCTCCCCTCTCTTTAGCTTTCTCCCTCCCCTCTCTTTTGCCCTCTCTCCCCCTCTCTTTTGCTCTCTCTCCCCCTCTTTTGCTCTCTCTCCCCCTCTCTTTTGCTCTCTCTCCCCCCTCTCATTTGCTCTCTCTCCCCCCTCTCATTTGCTCTCTCTCCCCTCTCATTTGCTCTCTCTCCCCTCTAATTTGCTCTCTCTCCCCTCTCAGTCTATGTATTGTTAATTAAAAAAATTGAACTACAGAAAAAATAAACAAATTATCAAAAATAAAAAAAATAAAACCTACTCCCTATGAAAATAAAAAAGCCCCCCTAAAATAAAAACACCCCCTAATCTAATGCTAAACTACCAATAGCCCTTAAAAGGGCTTTTTGTAGGGCATTGTCCTAAGTTAAACAGCTCTTTTGCAGTTACCAAAGATTCTAAGTCTAACACTAAAACCCACCACCCACCAAACCCCCAAAAATAAATAAACCTAATACTAAAAAAACCTAAACTATTCATTGCCCTGAAAAGGACATTTGTATGGGCATTGCCCTTAAAAGGGCATTCAGGTATTTTGCTGTCCATTCCCAATCTAAAAAAATAATAATAATAATTTAAAAAAACAAAACCTTAAGTCTAACCCCCCAAAAAATAAAAAAAAATAAACCTAAGTTTAAATTTAGCTAAAATTACAGAGCATAAAAAAACTAATATTACAGAAAATAAAAAAAACAAATTACCAAAGTTTACAAAATTAAACCTAATCCCTATGAAAATAAAAAAGTCCCCCCCAAAATAAACAGCCCCTAATCTAAGAATAAACTGCCAGTAGCCCCAAGATAAACAGCTCTTTAACAGAAAAAAAGTCTAACTCCCCCTAACAGTAAAGCCCCCCACCCACCAAACCCCCCAAAATAAAAGAACCTAACACTAAAAAACCAAACTACATATTGCCCTGAAAAGGGCATTTGTTTGGGCATTGCCCTTAAAATGGCATCTATCTCTTTTACTGCCCATCCCTAATCTAAATAATACAAACCCCACCAAAAAAAACATAAAAAAACCTAAGTCTAACCCCCAGGTTGGTACTTACTGTTCCTGAAGTCCGGCGGAGAACGTCCTATTCCAGGTGGTGAAGTCTTTTTCCAAGCGGCGACCTCTTCTTTCTTCTTCCAGGAACAATCCAGTGCGGAGCAGAGGACTGATGACCGTGGAGCTGAAGACTGGCGACCCTGGAAATGAAGACCGGTGATCCTGGAACTGAAGACTGGCGACCCTGGAACTGAAGACTGGCAACCATAGAGCGTGGATGAACCTCCGTACGATTGCCACCGTTTTTTTTTTGTTATACTTCGTGCGGGCAGTGTTTTTTTTTTTTTTGTAATGCTCCGTTTGCCTTCGCTGCATCCCGGTTGATTCCGAAAATGGCAGGGTGGTGAATGCTTCGCTGCATCCAGGTAAATTCTTTTGGCTCTGCGCGCAGCCAACATTTTGTTGGCTGCCTCGCGCTGCCAACATTCCATTGAGGATGCGTGCGCAACTGTCGACGGCGGCGGACATTACACAATTATAGTATAGGTGTCCCTTATTTATGTGAGGATAACCCCTTCTTTTTTACTATAGAGTTTAGGGGAAAAACACACAAACTATTGTTTACAACCTTGTTTAAAAATGTTTATTAATAAAACAAACCAAAAAAAACATTTTTTAACACGTTGTTACAGGTTTCTCACATGTCACGATAAAAGAATGTTAAAGTTTGAATCTGCTGGGTACTGGATCTGTCTCCTGAAAAAAAGATATATAATATGTGTGGGTTTCTCACAGAAAAAAAAAAAAAAAAAATGGCCTACATTAGGACTTAAATGTGAGGAACATCCAAAAGCTGCAAAACACCTCAGGGTTCAAATTGTAAATATTTTTTACTGCACAAACAAAATATAGGGCTAGATTCAAGTGGCACGCTAAATTTATCGCATGCGAAATAACAATACTGCTCCTGCATTCATTTGCACTTGTATTATAAATTGAAAATAAACAGTTCACTCGAGCGCAATGGAATTTACCGTGCGTCGGGTTAGCGTGACTGAAGACCTCGCATAAAGGGTTACAGGTAAAATAAAAGTTACACCAAACTCAACATAAATACATTAAATTAAAGAGTTACACTAATTTATACACTATCTGAACAAAATGGGGCATACAATAGTAATAAAAATTATTTATAAGGGTTCAAAGGTATATGGAATATGGCTATGTATTTGACTGTAAAGGGCTATATATATATATATATATATATATATATATATATATATATATATATATATATATATATATATATATATATATATATATGTGTATCAGAAGTAAAGGGTTTTCGTAATGTGAGCCACACCTAGGTGTGGGCCACACTGGAGGCGCAAAAAATATTAACACCTGTACGAGATAAGCTGCTGGAGTAAACAAGAGAGTGTGATCACACTACCCTTGCAGGTGATCACACCGTATAGGTATAGAAAGAAACAAAGTGGAGTTAACTACACAGCGCTAATCCCACAAATATATAGTGTACTATTTACATACACCTCGTGTGACAATATTATAGCATAAATGTATCAAACAATGATTCCTACAGAGAGCGCATTGCTACAATGTTTTGCTATAATTATTAGAAAGTAATTTATACGCTTATGATTTGTTAGCTATTATCTCAGTGTTACAATTTCTGTTGTATAAAGAATTTAAAGTTCAAAATATGCTGAAGAAATCTTAAAACAGCAGTAGTATTCTGTCTTCCAATTCAACGTTCAATAATGCAGACATAGAATGGCAACAATCCCAAATGGCCTCACAGGCTACTCACATTAGGTGACCTCAATCGTATGAGGTAAGGAACAGGCGTTTTGGATGTATTAGAATTCTGCGCTGATCCTCTGGTAGCAGGCTTGTGATCCTGTGCGTTGTTTCAGATAGAATTATGGTTCATCAGTTGGAGCCACAGCGCGAGGTGTCTTTCAAATTTCTTCCCTCCTCAGGATCACCAATGCTGATGTCGGCAACAGTTCTTTGCCTCTTTAATAACTCCCCCAGCACAATGTTCCCGCGCACCTTAGTGAAGCAAACAGTTTTCAGAAGCTACACACATCATTGTTTGATACATTTATGCTATAATATTGTCACACGAGGTGTATGTAAATAGTACACTATATATTTGTGGGATTAGCGCTGTGTAGTTAACTGTGTAGTTAACTCCACTTTGTTTCTTTCTATATATATATATATATATATATATATATATATATATATATATATATATATATATATATACAGACTTGCAGGAGGATTAACACTCACACTTACAAGATAGCAGCCAGGGTGTCAGAAACAAAAATATCATAAGCAAAGTAGTAGATCCGCACTCACTGGACTTTCAAAGTTGTGCAATTTATTGTAACGTTTCGGGGATCAAACCGTCCCCTTAATCAGACCAAACAAAAGTGAGCAATACAGTGAGCTTATGTCTACTACTACTTTGCTTATATAGCGCTGCGGGTTTAATATGGTTTTGAGTTAGCTCGCAAACTATAAGTGTTATTTTATATGTGTGTGTGTCTAAATAATAATTCTACAATAATATTTAATAATGTGTTTTACTGTATATTTACATTATCTTCCAATGTTCTTTATATAGGGGAAAATGTTCTTCATATTTTTAAATATATATTTCTATATATAGCGAGTAAGTATTGTACTCCTAAAATCTAATTTAAAGAAAACTAATAAATACTGATGAATTTCATCAGTATTTTTTCATTTTCTTTCAATTTTGCTGGTGCATTCATTTGAATACAGTATCTATTTTTCTTACAAATGTGCATTTATAATGAAACAAAAGGACATTACAAACATAAATATATATATATATATATATATATATATATATATATATATATATATATATATTCTATTGACTTTTTAGAATTTTTAAGTACATGTATAACAATTATTTATATTAAAGGGACAGTTTACTAAAACAAAATTCCCCTTAAAGGGATACTAAAACCAATTTTTTTCTTTCATGATTCAGATAGAGCATGAGATTTTAAGCACCTATCTAATTTACTCCTATTATCAATTTTTCTTTGTTCTCATGCTATCTTGATTTGAAAAAGCAGTACCATTTTTTGTTCAGAACCTGTGTAGCACTTGCTGATTTGTGGCTAAATGTAGCAAACCAATCAGCAAGCTCTACCAAGGTGCTGAACTTCAAGTTTAGTGGTCTAGATGGAAGATTCGTGAGTACATAAATTGTCAGCTGTTATATGAGATAGTTAGCTGATTGTACACTGGATTGTGGTTGCACTCAATTTAGAGAGGTCTAAGGACTAAACTGCACCAATTGTAATGGGTAACATGAGTCTCGGGGGGTATTATGGCTAGGAGATAGTAGGGCTTTGGCAGGTCCAGCCTGCGCTAGGCATCTGAGGGGCGTTTTGATACAAGACTGCATGTCCCAGTTTGGTACTGCAGGACTAAGAAATGAGCTGTGGTGCCGATATTTAACTGATTTAATCCTCCTGCTAAGGGATGTTTATTATGTGGGGTGGGGGGGCAGGAGATGATGAGTTGCATATGGTAAGCAGAGAAGATGTCTGACTTTCTTCCGTGTGCACCAAATATTTATACATGTTAGAAAGTTTAATTGGGACAGCTAATACAATATCAATAATCTTCTACAGCTGTTTGACATGACTGTCTAAATTCAATTTGTAGAGTGGGTTAAACTGGGTAAGGTATTGTGGATGAACAACTGTACAGACTCTAAATTTTAGGAGTAGAGTGCTGAAAATATAGTGCTCAAATCATTAAACCTGGGTGTGTGATAACCTAATGCTATCTGGTAGACAAGAAGAGTAGGTAAAATATAGGTAACAGTTCCCAATGTAATTAAGCAGTGTTTGGCATTATTAAGGGACAGGGCACTGAACAGGCTATAGGAGGTCGAAGCCAGGCAGAAATATATAGGTGTCACTTAACCATTAAATAGCTCCTCCTGAAGAATTAAAATACTCTAACTCCCGGATGTGGGCCCACCATCCAGGAACAGAAGGTCATATATGAACATCACCTAGGGGAAGGAGGCTATAACAACCCATAATATGCTATAGTAAATGTTTAATACTTCTGCCTGGCACCCTAACTAGAATGTCCAGAGCTGTAAAGTGGGTATATCCTCGGACCTAGTGCCAAGACCCATATAGAAGGTAGGAACCCCTACAAAATGTTACCTCTAAGACAGGTGGTTGTACTGCAACTATGGGTATAACAAGTGGATAGGGGCATTTGACAAGCGTGGTCCTCATGATATTTAAAATACAGATACTATAGGGATATATAAACCATGGACAGAGCAGCCAACAGTAATGTCCCCAACAAACAACAATTTTCCTGGTAGCACTGTCTCTGGTTACAGTCAAAACCTCTTATAAAATTAGAAATAAACCTGTAAAACAGCCTAAATGTATTTACATCCCATATTAAGTATATATGCAACAAGAACAATATGTGTATTAATATATTCAAACTAACTTTAAGTTCACCAGAATGCTTATAAATATGTATGTATATAGTTATACAGGGGGACACAATCTCAAAACTAACTGGTTTTATATATATATAACTTGATCAACTCAAGGTTACCCTTTGGAATGTGATGTTCAATGTGAGGCTGGCTATAAAGATATATCAGGAGAGTTTACCTGCACTGGTAAGAGTAATTTTAGTACATCTGGGTGGTAGCTAGACTAGAATGAGTGGGCTGGCTTAAATCCATTGCATGAGGAAATGAGTATCACCCACACAGAAAACCAGCTCTCAACACATAAGCCACTATTGGGGAGGATGCTACCTGTATACGTCATAATATGCGATAAGGTTTTGTCTGTCATAAGAGTGTTAAGTACGCTGCTATATCTCCAAGCTGGATCTTATGGGTACTCTCAGAACAGCGTGACCCTAGCTACCTCTGTGTGACCCCATTGTATCTCACTTTGTGTATGTGTCAATGCTTTGTGAGGGAGCTAGGTAACATATGTAAAGAGTGGCAAACATTCCCAAAATAGTTACATCATCTAAAATGGATATGGGACATCCCACTATGAAACTACACTTTATGCCATCCATGTCTCACCTGTGTATCTGAGACAGTCCTACTGCCAGGCTGTTAAATGCAGGTGTGTTTTGTGTGTGCATTAGAGCTCCAAACACAAAGGTATTCAACAAAAGGTAAATGTAAAACAGCATTCCATATAGTTAATTCAATTTCTGTTGGTAAACCAACTGTATATACTATAAAGACCCTGCAATGACAATATATTTATATAGACAGGCAATAAATAGTATAGTATGCAGTCTGAAGAGTCATTTTGTCGAAGGTAGATCTGAATATAAAAACTATTATAGCCATCTTATCCCCCTACAGAGACTCACAGTATCCTGAATAATATAGTATGTGGGATGCAGTTAATCCCTTAAAGAACAGCAAGGGTCCTCCTGTGAGCAGCGTCTAATTTAGCTGTATGAAGTGAAGGGAGTACATTTCAGAGTCAACATTGGCTAGGTATCAACATTTTTAAGATAACTATCAACCCAGTTTAATAAACAATAACAGCAAAGCGTTGTCAGAGAGTATTACACAAATGTGTTAGGTGCTCACAGTTGTAGCATGTTTTATTAGCACCAATTTCTGAAGTTTGTCCGAAGAGGAGCTGTATGAAATAGAAGGGCTAGGGTAAGAGTCAGACAATCATTCTCACACCTGCCAAAGCAAAAACCTGCCAATCTAGCCGACACCCAGACGGATCCAGCTCCTGTGCTGCACAATGATCAGGCAACTCAGAACACTCAGCAACGGAATCAACACTACCTGAGTTCCACCCAGCCAGGGAATAAGTGACGCTATGTTGCATGTGCTTTCAAGGGAATTGTAGTAGGTTATGCTGCACGGAGGACCATAAGAATCGAAGATGCTATAGAATTTCAGACCCTCTGCGTATTTTATTGTGTCCCAGTTTATGGCCTCTTGATCAGGTACACGCTGCTTAGATAGTAAGGAGTAGCCGGTATCCAAAGTGCCGAGGTATGTGTCAGTTGGTGTTACCGTTAAGGATAGTCTTTTTAGCTCCTGGGGAAACAGGGTCTGTGTAGCTGCGGTCTGTGTTAGCATAAGGTCTCCACACTGTTTAGGTATCTCATGTCCCGCCGGACTCTGTGTGTCAGTTACCGCTAGAGAGTAGTCTCTAAGTTCCTGGGTGGTAGTTTGAGGTGGGGTCTGAGGAACATGGTGAGCCGATAAGGCCAAAGATGGCGTCTCTTCATGTGTGCCCACATCAACTGAGCCCAGTGACTCATCGATTTCTGACTTCACCTGCACAGACATCGGGGGGAAAGGATCCAGTGCTCTGCCCACATCGCGGAGACCAGAACACAGCGTGACTCTGTCATAGGAAGAATTTAGCTTTTCCTGAAGTTTGTCAGCAAGTGTCGCATAGCCCCCGTAGGACCGTGCAGGCTCTGTGCTCTTAGCTGCGTGAGTCAGGTGCGGTGAGAGGGCTAGTAGTAGCGACATAAGATCGTCCTTCATGCTCCTAAAGTGCTGCTCCAGGAGTTGTTGGGTGCGTTGCTCCCAAGTTGCTAGGGCCTCCATATTAGCAGCGTCTCTGGAATGTAGACGCTGTCTGGGATCTCCTCGTGGCACAGCTTAAAAGTGTGCATCAACGTTAAGCTCAATAAGTGGAGTATCTTCAGTTTCATGAGGTGTATAATAGATAATATTAGCTTTCCAGGGTAAAATAGGAGAGATTTGGGCTCTTTGTATAACAATTAAGACCAAAAATTATCACTAAAAACCCGGAGCTGCACAAACACACGTCCAACCATCTCAGCAGCTGGCTCCGCCCCCCTTATTACTGCTTTTTCAAATCAAGGTAACATGAGAACAAAGAAAAATTGATAATAGGAGTAAATTAGAAAGTTGCTTAAAATTGCATGCTCTATCTGAATCATGAAAGAAAAAATGTGGGTTTAGTATCCCTTTAAATTTGTTCCCAATGATCCAAATTCTCATACATTTTATACTCTGCAACTGGTAAAAAAAGTAATCGGCAACCCATTAAGGGGAACACAATCTTATGGTATACTGTCCCTTTTATTATTAATATTTAATATTTTATATTTAATAAATACATAACACGCCTTAAGATAGCTCATTCTTAACTCCATGTTAGTGCAACCCGAAGCAAGTTACGCATATTTTACACTCCAATGTTCTTCACATAGAATAATAAAATAAAAATAATAATAAAAAAAAAATATATATATATATATATATATATATGTTAATGTAAAATATATATATCTAAAACTATATATTTAAATGTATATATATATATATATATATATATATATACACAGGTATAGGTATATATAGATATTTATAGAAATATCAATTTAAATTGAAATAGTATTGTCCTGTATGTGAAGAACATTGGAATGTGAAATATTAATAACTCCTGCCGGGTATAGCGCTGCGGGTTTAATATGGTTTTGAGTTAGCTCGCAAACTATAAGTGTTTTTTTATTTTCTTCTTCTGTGTTCTCTGCTGAAGTCTATGGGGAGAATAAGTTAGTTTGATCACAATAACCAAAGCCCTTTAGTTAATGGGTGTCGGTTTCACTCACTCAAATTTTTTTTATTTCAACTTGTAATACAATGCAAAATCTTTACTTCTGGCAGTGTTATGGCCCATAATGTTACATTGCAACCAGCTATTAATTTAAACTCATTGTACAAAGTAAAGGCTCCCTCCACTGTCCATTGTGGCCCTTGAAGGTCCTAGTCACTAGGTTGATCATTTTTTTTATTATTTTTCCTCACTTTCCCTTGTTGTATATCTGTCTTCAATTTGATCTGATGGGCATCTAAAAATGAAGGCTCAGCACTGATGTTTTTTATAGTGTGCAATAATATTGCAAATTGGTCACGTTGTTGATGTTTATGATTGGCTGAAAAGGCGATAGATGTGATTTAATGTAAAAAGTGCGTAAATCAGCCATGTTGGATTTTAGTTTTTGTTGTACAGTTATTTTTTCATGTATTGAAACAATATTATGTGATCATTTGTGCTGATGTGGTAAACTGGAGATCGAATATTGCGGGAATTATCAAACTCAATTGGTAAGATTGTGATTATTTAAAAAAAAAAAAATAGAATCGAGGCCATAGCTATATGCAAGCCACAGTGCAATAACAGTGCATTTTTATTTTGCACTTTTATGTCCTTTTAAAGGGACAGTCTAGTATAAATTAAACTTTCATTATTCAGATAGGACTTGTAATTTTAATCAACTTTCCAATTTACTTTTATCATCAAATTTGCTTTTTTCTCTTAGTATTCTTAGTTTAAACTAAACATAGGTAGGCTCATATGCTAATTTCTAAGCCTTTGAGGGCTGCCTCTTATCACATCCTTTTTAAATCTCTTTTCAACACAAAGAGACAGAAAGTACACGTGGGCCATATAGATAACACTGTGTTCAGGCACAGGGGGTTATTTAAGATCTAGCACAATACAATGCTAAATGCAAGACAATAGATAATAAACAGTCACAGTCATGTGATCAGGGGGCTGGAAGAATGTTCTTAGATACAAAGTAATCACAGAGGTAAAAAGTATATTAATATAACTGTGCTGGTTATACAAAACTGGGGAATGGGTAATAAAGGGATTATCTATCTTTTAAAACAATAACAATTCTATGGTAGACTGTCCCTTTAAGCCTTGCAACAGTTACAGGTGTATATACAGTGTTCAGTAACACCTTCTGGCAGGAACAGATAGGGCAGTGTTTGACCCCTTGCCTGCCATATGCACAGCAGTATAAAGGTTTAATCTGCAATAAAATTAAAGGCACTAATTGATATTTGCTAAGGGCTATATTACAAATGGCGTGCTAACTTTTACTTTCAATCACAGACTAACTACGTTAAAGTAAATTTTAACACGGACGGAGAAGTATAGCAAAATCTGTCTTTTGAAAAATTCACTAGGGATCTCATACGACTGGAGGATAATTTTAGAATGGGGGGTAGTTATCAAGCCGTCTACTTTTCTGGCTTCGCCGGCCCAATACGTCCGCCTAAGCTCGCCTACCTTCGCCGCCGCGGACCTTGAATACGTTCGCCTAAGTTATCAAATAAAGCTGTCAAAAAGCCGCGGGGCGATGAGCAGCGGACTGTGACAGTTATCACTCATCCGATCTCGCTGCCCTTCGGCTTTTTCCCAGCTTTATTGCTAGCCTGTCACTAAGCACTCACACTAAACTGCACTGTTCTACCCCCTATACCGGCGCCCCGGAGCCTCCTGCAACTAAATAAAGTTACTAACCCCTAAACCGCCGCTCCTAGACCCCGCCGCAAGTCTTATAAATGTATTAACCCCTAAACCGCCGCTCCTAGACCCCGCCGCAAGTCTTATAAATGTATTAACCCCTAAACCGCCGCTCTTAGACCCCGCCGCAAGTCTTATAAATGTATTAACCCCTAAACCGCCGCTCCCGGACACCGCTGCCACCTACATTATACCTAGTAACCCCTATCCTGCCCCCCCTATACCGTCGCCCTCTATTATAAAATTATTAACCCCTATCCTGCTGATCCCGCACCTCTCCGCAACTAAATAAATAGTTTAACCCCTAAACCGCCGCTCCATGAACCCGCCGCAACCTATAATAAATTTATTAACCCCTATCCTGCCCCCCACTACGCCGCCGCCACTGTAATAAAATGATTAACCCCTAAACCTAAGTCTAACCCTAACCATAACGCCCCCCTAACTTAAATATTAATTAAATACATCTAAATAAATTAACTCTTATTAACTAAATGAATCCTGTTTAAAACTAGATACTTACCTTTAAAATAAACCCTAATATAGCTACAATATAAATAATAATTATATTCTAGCTATCTTAGGATTTATATTTATTTTACAGGTACCTTTCAATTTATTTTAACCATGTACAATAACTATTAAATAGTTATTAACTATTTAATAGCTTACCTAGCTAAAATAAACTGAAATTAACCTGTAAAATAAAAACTAACCTAAGTTACAATTACACCTAACACTACACTATACTTTAATAAATTATTCCTATTTAAAACTAAATACTTACCTGTAAAATAAACCCTAATATAGCTACAATATAAATAATAATTATATTCTAGCTATCTTAGGATTTATATTTATTTTACAGGTAACTTTGTATTTATTTTAGCTAGTTAGAATAGTTATTAAATAGTTATTAACTATTTAATAACTACCTAGCTAAAAGAAATACAAAATTACCTGTAAAATAAATCCTAACCTAAGTTACAATTAAACCTAATACTACACTATCATTAAATTAACTAAATAAACTACCTACAAATAACTACAATGAAATACAATTACATAAACTAACTAAAGTACAAAAAATAAAAAAAGCTAAGTTACAAAAAATAAAAAATTAAGTTACAAACATGTTAAAAATATTACAACAATTTTAAGCTACTTACACCTAATCTAAGCCCCCTAATAAAATAACAAAGCCCCCCAAAATAAAAAAAATCCCTACCCTATTCTAAATTACATAAATTTCAAAGCTCTTTTACCTTACCAGCCCTTAAAAGGGCCATTTGTGGGGGCATGCCCCAAAAAGTTCAGCTCTTTTGCCTGTAAAAGAAAAATACAACCCCCCCCCCAACATTAAAACCCACCACCCACATACCCCTAATCTAACCCAAACCCCCCTTACAAAAACCTAACACTAATCCCCTGAAGATCATCCTACCTTGAGTCGTCTTCACTCAGCCGAGCCACCGATGGAACTGAAGAGGACATCCGGAGCGGAAGAAGTTAATCCTCCAAGCGGCGCTGAAGAAATCTTCCATCCGATGAAGTCATCATCCAGGCGGCGCTGAAGAAGTCTTCGATCCGGCCGATGTCATCTTCAAAGAGGCGCTGAAGAGGTCTTCTATCCGGGAGAAGTCATCTTCCAAGCCGGGTCTTGAATCTTCCTTCCGCCAACGCGGAACCACCTTCTTCACCGACGGACTACGACGAATGACGGCTCCTTTAAGGGACGTCATCCAAGATGGCGTCCCCTCAATTCCGATTGGCTGATAGTATTCTATCAGCCAATCGGAATTAAGGTAGGAAAATCTGATTGGCTGATGGAATCAGCCAATCAGATTCAAGTTCAATCCGATTGGCTGATCCAATCAGCCAATCAGATTGAGCTCGCATTCTATTGGCTGATCGGAACAGCCAATAGAATGCGAGCTCAATCTGATTGGCTGATTCCATCAGCCAATCAGATTTTTCCTACCTTAATTCCGATTGGCTGATAGAATACTATCAGCCAATCGGAATTGAGGGGACGCCATCTTGGATGACGTCCCTTAAAGGAGCCATCATTCGTCGTAGTCCGTCGGTGAAGAAGGTGGTTCCGCGTCGGCGGAAGGAAGATTCAAGACCCGGCTTGGAAGATGACTTCGCCCGGATAGAAGACCTCTTCAGCGCCTCTTTGAAGATGACATCGGCCGGATCGAAGACTTCTTCAGCGCCGCCTGGATGATGACTTCATCGGATGGAAGATTTCTTCAGCGCCGCTTGGAGGATTAACTTCTTCCGCTCCGGATGTCCTCTTCAGTTCCATCGGTGGCTCGGCTGAGTGAAGACGACTCAAGGTAGGATGATCTTCAGGGGATTAGTGTTATGTTTTTGTAAGGGGGGTTTGGGTTAGATTAGGGGTATGTGGGTGGTGGGTTTTAATGTTGGGGGGGGTTGTATTTTTCTTTTACAGGCAAAAGAGCTGAACTTTTTGGGGCATGCCCCCACAAATGGCCCTTTTAAGGGCTGGTAAGGTAAAAGAGCTTTGAAATTTATGTAATTTAGAATAGGGTAGGGATTTTTTTTATTTTGGGGGGGTTTGTTATTTTATTAGGGGGCTTAGATTAGGTGTAAGTAGCTTAAAATTGTTGTAATATTTTTAACATGTTTGTAACTTAATTTTTTATTTTTTGTAACTTAGCTTTTTTTATTTTTTGTACTTTAGTTAGTTTATGTAATTGTATTTCATTGTAGTTATTTGTAGGTAGTTTATTTAATTAATTTAATGATAGTGTAGTATTAGGTTTAATTGTAACTTAAGTTAGGATTTATTTTACAGGTAATTTTGTATTTCTTTTAGCTAGGTAGTTATTAAATAGTTAATAACTATTTAATAACTATTCTAACTAGCTAAAATAAATACAAAGTTACCTGTAAAATAAATATAAATCCTAAGATAGTTATAATATAAGTATTAATTACATTGTAGCTATCTTAGGGTTTATTTTACAGGTAAGTATTTATTTTTAAATAGGAATAATTTATTAAAGTATAGTGTAGTGTTAGGTGTAATTGTAACTTAGGTTAGGATTTATTTCACAGGTACATTTCTCTTTATTTTAGCTAGGTAAGCTATTAAATAGTTAATAACTATTTAATAGTTATTGTACATGGTTAAAATAAATTGAAAGGTGCCTGTAAAATAAAAATAAATCCTAAGATAGCTAGAATATAATTATTATTTATATTGTAGCTATATTAGGGTTTATTTTAAAGGTAAGTATTTAGTTTTAAATAGGATTCATTTAGTTAATAAGAGTTAATTTATTTAGATGTATTTAATTAATATTTAAGTTAGGGGGCGTTAGGGTTAGGGTTAGACTTAGGTTTAGGGGTTAATAATTTTATTACAGTGGCGGCGGCGTAGTGGGGGGCAGGATAGGGGTTAATAAATTTATTATAGGTGGCGACGGTGTAGGGGGGGCAGATTAGGGGTTAATACATTTAATATAGGTTGCGGCGGGTTCAGGGAGCGGCGGTTTAGGGGTTAATACATTTATTATAGTTGCGGTGGGCTCCGGGAGCGGCGGTTTAGGGGTTAATATGTATAGAGTAGCTTGCGGTGGGCTCCGGGAGCGGCGGTTTAGGGGGTAATAACTTTATTTAGTTGCGGCGGTGTAGGGGGGGTCAGATTAGTGGTGTTTAGACTCGGGGTACATGTTAGGGTGTTAGGTGTAGACAGCTCCCATAGAAATCAATGGGATGTCTGGCAGCAGCGAACTTGTACTTTCGCTATGGTCAGACTCCCATTGATTCCTATGGGATCCGCCGCCTCCAGGGGTGGCGGATTGAAAACCAGGTACGCTGGGCCGTAAAAGTGCCGAGCGTACCTGCTAGTTTTTTGATAGCTAGCAAAAGTAGTGAGAATGTGCCGCACTTGTGTGCGGAACATCTGGAGTGACGTAAGAATCGATCTGTGTCGGACTGAGTCCGGCGGATCGAAGCTTACGTCACAAAATTCTACTTTTGCCGGTCTCGAGCCTTTGATAACTAAGGCAAATCAGCCTCGCCACAAATACGCTGCGGAATTCCAGCGTATTTGAGGTTGACGGCTTGATAACTACCCCCCAATATGTCATCTGTGCAGAGAGATTTTGAATATCATGTCCTTTGTAAAACATATGTTCTGGGCTTATGTTCAGCAGTGGTAAAACCATGATGTCAAGAAAAAGGTACCATGTAAACCACAAAGGGACCTTAATTTTTAAAATGTAACACTTAAAGTCTGCCTATAATCCATTATCACCAACAAAGTAATTGAATTGTTGAAATCTTTTATTGAAGATGCTACAAGCTGAAGCCACTTTATTCAACTACTAACAATCGGCTAGATTCCGAGTTTTGCGGCAAGAGTGGCACGGTACTAACTTGCAAGTTATTGCCACCGCTCACCTCCCTATAGCGCTACTATTACAGGTTTGCAAAAACCTGGCGTTAGCAGGCAATATTGCAGCGTTGAGCAAAATTGAGCTCCATACCACACTCAAATACCAGCGCTGCTTTGAGCTGGTTTTACGTGCTTGTGCACGATTTCCCCATACACATCAATGAGGAGCCGGCTAAAAAAAAGCCTAACACCTGCAATATAGGAGCAGAAAGCTTCGTAACGCTGCCCCATTGATTCCTATGGGGAAACAAAAGTTATGTTTACACCTAACACCCTAACATGAACCCCGAGTCTAAACACCCCTAATCTGCTGCCCCTGACTTTGCCGACACCTACATTACACTTATTAACCCCTAATCTGCCGCCCCTAACATCGCCGCCACCTACCTAAATTTATTAACCCCTAATCTCCTGCCCCCAGCGTCGCCGCCACTATACTAAAGTTAGAAACCCCTAAACCTAACCCTAAGTCTAACCCTAACCCTAACACCCACTAACTTTAATATAATTAAAATAAATCTAAATAAAAATTACTATCATTAACTAAATAATTCCTATTTAAAACTAAATACTTACCTATAAAATAAACCCTAAGCTAGCTACAGGCAAGTTTGTATTTATTTTAACTAGGTAGAATAGTTAGTAAATAGTTATTAACTATTTACTAACTACCTAGCTAAAATAAATACAAAATTACCTGTAAAATAAAACCTAACCTGTCTTACACTAACACACTACAATTAAATAAATTAAATTAATTAAATACAATTAACTAAATTACAAAAAACAAACAAACACTAAATTACACAAAATTAAAAAGAATCAAATATTTAAACTAATTACACCTAATCTAATAGCCCTATCAAAATAAAAAAGTTCCCCCAAAATAAAAAAACCCTGTAGCCTACAATAAACTACCAATGGCGCTTAAAAGGGCCTTTGCGGGGCATTGCCCCAAATAAATCAGCTCTTTTACCTGTAAAAAAATAATGCAAACAACCCCCAACAGTAAAACCAACCCCCCAAATAAAATCCTATCTAAAAAACCTAAGCTCCCCATTGCCCTGAAAAGGGCATTTGTATGGGCATTGCCCTTAAAAGGGCATTTAGCTCTTTTTCTGCCCAAACCCTAACCTAAAAATAAAAACCACCCAATAAACCCTTAAAAAAATCTAACACTAACCCCCGAAGATCCACTTACAGTTTTTGAAGACCAGACATCCATCCTCAGCAAAGCCGGTCGAAGTCTACATCCAAGCCGGCAGAAGTCTTCATCCAGACGGCCTCTTCTATCTTCATCGATCCGGCGCAGAGCGGCTCCATCTTCAAGACATACGGCACGGAGCATTCTCTTCTGACGACGGCTAATGAAGAATGAAGGTTCCTTTAAGGGACGTCATCCAAGATGGCAGCCCTTGAATTCCGATTGGCTGATAGAATTATATCAGCCAATCGGAATTCAAGGTGAAAAAATCCTATTGGCTGATTACATCCAATCAGCCAATAGGATTGAGCTTGCATACTATTGGCTGATTGGAACATAAACAACACAGAACATAACATAAACAACACACAAGTGCAGTGCTTAAATAGACAAACACATAAATCACAGTACCTCCCACTTTCTGTTGCAAAAAAACACAAAACATTACATCATATCCGGCATTGTCATACAGCTATCTACCTTTGAACCGGAAGTGTTAATCCTCCACTTCCGGTTTCATCACATTCACTTCATGTGGCTCCATCGTATACATAAGTGTAAGTTTATAAAATTTGTGACCTATAATATGCAAAAAACACTCATAGTACATATAATTACGTGCGCAAAAACAAATTGTAAAAATACATTTAGAGTGACATCAAAACATAAAGTGTTATTCAGGTTATTGCGTCATATACGGTTTTCAAACAACTGAGCCAAAGCCTAAAACGCCATCTAGGAAAAGGCTCCAATTACAAGTGTATATAAACCTTATTTGAAGCAATCAACTAGTGTATTTCAACTTCACTATTTGTTTAAATATATATCCTAACTGTGGCCGCTTATCCAAACGAAGTGAATATTAGAAAATACAACCGGTGTCGCCACCTACTCTGATATATCTGAAGAGATATCCGCCGGACATCACGTCACTTCCGGTATTCAACCAGAACCGGATGTGATCTTAATCATGCGGTGTATGGCAGAGAGCCCAAGCTATTACAAAAACTATGAAGTTGCCAATATATTAAAAGGATCACAATGTGTTAGGTATAAAAAGCATGTCTAAACCTTAATGCAGTATCTAATTACCAAAAACAATGTTGGACTAAAAAAGTGAAACATTGATCTATACACAAAATAACAACAACCTGTTTTTTTTATGTTTCTTGTATGTCTCAATCTTACCGGATAGAGTTGTTGTTATTTTGTGTATAGAGCTAGACACTGATCAATGTTTCACTTTTTTAGGCCAACATTGTTTTCGGTAATTACATACTGCATACCGGTTTAGACATGCTTTTTATACCTAACACATTGTGATCCTTGGCAACTTCGTAGTTTTGTAATAGCTTGGGCTCTCTGCAGTACACCGCATGATTAAGATCACATCCGATTCCAGTTGAATACCGGAAGTGATGCGATGTCCGGCGGATATCTATTCAGATATATTGGAGTAGGTGGCGACACCGGTTGTATTTTCTAATATTCACTTAGTTTGGAAAAGCGGCCACAGTTAGGATAATTGGTGCCTTTTCCAAAATGGCATTTTAGGCTTTGGCTCCGTTGTTTGAAAGATCTGAAAAAAGAATAAGAGCGCAACCTCCGACTCAAGTATAGTTTTATTAAAAACAGAATAAGCGCTAAATACATATGCACTTACAAAAATGAAAACATTAGTCAGCTTGTCAATACGACAAGTCCGCTGTGTCTGCTGTACTCCGCTGTACTCTTGCAAGTGATCCAATGCCCTTGTTGTGGTTCCGTGGTCTTTTTTGCAAATTCACCTTTTTTGGTGGGACCTCCTTGGGACCTCTGTGGGCTGTTTATCGCTGCAAGCTGTGTCCTACACTGTGTGTTCCTCGATGCGTTTCCCCCAACGCCGGTCAGGCTTTCTCAAGAGGTTAGATTGTGGAACACAATAACACAAACCGTGTACAGGATTCCTGAAATAAAATATAAGTGGACTGCCTCAGAAAGATTTAACATCCAGGAGTGGATATTGCCATACAATACAGATTGTATATAATACATGAACTGGGCTTTTAAATACTGATATTCATTTGATTGTAGACTATGTATGGACACTTTTTATAATATACGGACATTTTTTATTATGTATGGACATTTTCAAATTTATCACTATTATTATTAGGAGCTGAATATCAAATATCAATTGGTTATAGATTGAATTGTGTTCCCTCTCTCATTAATTTAAAGTATTTTTTTTTTATTTTTTTTTAAACATATTGCTATAACAGTAGTCATTAATTTGCTCACAACCTAACCTTATACACATTTCAGTTCTATTCTGTATCTTATTTACTCTAGCGCCTATATATCCTTTTTTGTCTCCGTTGTCTGAAAACCCGCATATGACGCAATATCTGAATAACAGTTTATGTTTTGATGTCACTCTGAATGTATTTTTACAATTTGTTTTTGTGCACATAATTATATGTACTATGAGTGTTTTTTGTCTTTTATAGGTCACATATTTTATAAACTTACACTTATGTATACGATGGAGCCACATGAAGTGAATGTGATGAAACCGGAAGTGAAGGATTAACACTTCCGGTTCAAAGGTAGATAGCTGTATGACAATGCCGGAAATTATGTAATGTTTGGTGTTTTTTTGCAACAGGAAGTGGGAGGTACAGTGATTTATGTGTTTGTCTATTTAAGCACTGCACTTGTGTGTTGTTTAAGTTCTAAATAAGGGGAGATATATCCCCGAAACGTCAATAAATTTGACTTTTTTGCTTGATGAAAATCCTGGTGTGTTGCTGTTTTTGACAATTGCTATTATTTTTCACGGACCTACCAGACGGTCGATTCCAGGAGGGTAGATTCACATTGGGACTGTGTATATACATATATATATATATATATATATATATCAGTCTCTCTATCTATATATCTTTCTTTCTCTCGCTCTCTCTCTATAGTATCTCTCTATCTATCTCTATCTCTCTATCTATCTATCTATCTATCTATCTATCTATCTATCTAACTATCTATCTATCTCTCTCTCTATCTACTGTATCTATCTATTTATCTCTCTCTCTATATCCCTCTCCTCTCTCTCTCTCTCTCTCATTAATGTAATTAAACATGCAGTACTAACAGCATATGCTCTTTGTTTATAATTTAGGGTTGGTTTGCTACACAAAAGATTTGTTGTTATGCCAATAGAACAATCCAGAAGTGAATAATGTATTTGCAACAACATTAGAAATAAATGGTATCTCATAGTAGTTAAATATATCCATGTTAAGTCCATATTAACTTTTTGAACTTGCTAAGACATATAAAGCAGATGCCGCTTGTAGCCACTAGGAGTCAGAGCTGTACAGTGGTAGTGTTTCTGATTATATACACACACTGGATCTGCTGCATAAGCTGTATGTACCTGAATGCATCGTTAATAAGAAGGTTCACTGATTTTGCTGTACAATATAGACAAAAGCATTTCTTGTTCTCATTATCCCTTTAAGGATAAAACGTATTCAAAAGACCAGAGCATTTTTAGCATTTTTGCTATGACTTAATTTAAACAGAAAAAGAGCCATAGAGCCATGTTTTTTTATTTACCTATCAAGACTATTTTTTTTTTTTTGTAGACAACCCAATGTATTGATCTAAGTCTATTTCAGTATATTTCATGCCACCGTTGCATAGACAGGGAACCGCCATAACAATGTATTTTAAATATGCGATACTGCTACACACACAGGAAAATTCCTTGGTTTACAGAATAAGTTTAAAGGGACACTAAACCCAATTTTTTTTCTTTCATGATTCAGATAAAGGCCTCTAGTTATTAAGGTCTATCGGACCTGATCCGACAGTGCGGATCAGGTCCGACAGACCTCGCTGAATACGGCGAGCAATACGCTCACCATATTCAGCATTGCACCAGCAGCTCACAAGAGCTGCTGGTGCAACGCCGCCCCCTGCAGACTCGCGGCCAATAGGCCTCCAGCAGGGGGGTGATCGAGTACGATTGGGTTGAATTCCGGCGATGTCTGTCCGCCTGCTTAGAGCAGGCGGACAGGTTATGGAGCAGCGGTCTTTGTGACCGCTGCTTCATAACTGCTGTTTCTGGCAAGCCTGCAGGCTCGCCAGAAACACGGGGCATCAAGCTTGATACATATGCCCCATAGCGTGTAATTTTAAGCAAGTTTCTAATTTACTCCAATGATCACATTTTCTTTCTTTTCTTGCTATCTTTATTTAAAAAGCAGGAATGTAAAGCTTAGGAGCTGGCCCATTTTTGGCTAAGAACCTGGGTTACACTTGCTTATTGGTAGCCAAATGTATTTCTTTTGCTGGTCAAATTCAAGTAAGTATTGAAATCTCCACTCTTATTGTCAATAGTTTAATTTGTGGTATAATACAAATTATTGCAATTATTATTATCTCTTTTCTTATTTTCATTCTGTTTCTATAGTTTTTACTTCCGTTATTATTTTCTTTTCTTTATTTTAGACTTTAATTTTCTTGTCATTTCATTTTTTTTTTCTGTTTTGAATCTTTTCTATTTTTTTATTGTTTCACTTTTTTATATCCATCTTATTTTCTCACCTGGGTTTCTCCTTTTGGCTCTTCTTTACTGTGGCCGTTTCTTCTCTTATTAGGCATGCGCAGTTGTCTCCATGTTATAGGTGGTCTCGCGCTGCTTCTTCCTGCGTCTTTCCCGCCCTTTCCCTTTATCGCTCCACTCCCTCAGAGTTGCATCACGGTTCTCCAGCCGACAGAGATATTTTGTTACATTAGAGAATTTTGTTACAAAAAAATGTTGCTTTTATTTATTTTTAATAAAAATAATCTTAGGGCTCTCTCCCGTGGATATTAATATTATTATATATATTTCCATGATTACATTCCTAAATTACAGGCACTTTCAATATATATTTATATAAATTCTTTAAATAATTTATATTACTTAATTGTATTAATTACAATTTCCTATATTATACTATATTTTTTTCAAAATGTCTCACTCTAATGATAATCCCACTCATTTGAATGAACAATCTGTTCAACACATGATAGATGCTTCTTTTAATAAATTTATGGTTCATATTTCTAATCTCAAAAATGCTAAGCCTCAACAGTCTGTATCTAAGAAAGCTTTTCAGCGTAAGGGACCTCTATTGCTGTTAAAGTCAGCAAGAAATTGGTGCATAGATCTCGCCAGTTAAAATCTAGCACATAAATTCCTTGCAGGAAAGGAACGAAAACACATGCTTTATCCTCTAATCCCAGGAGGTCACATATGGGAAATAATGACACTGTTGAGAAAGCATCAAATTCATCATCTTCTTCTTCTTCTTACAGTACTGATTCTAATGATACAGAGGATTCTGATTCAGAATTTATTTTAAGTAAAAAAAGTTTCTCACAGATCCTCTGATGATGATGATTCTAATGACTCCCCTAAAATTAAGAAACACAAAAAATGCCTTAAAAAATCTCCTCTCCCTAATAATGCTGACATTACCTCAGAAGTAGATCCTAAAATGTTAAAATGTATAGGATCTCCAGGTTTCAAACTAAAGAAAGGTATTGATAGGTCCTGGAAGATTTGCCAAGACAAGTTATTAGACTCTGTTGGTCCCCTAGCTAAATTGTTAGAGATGTCTGAGCAAGCTATATTAGAAATTAAATCCCTAGACCCTGTTATAGTCAGTGAATGGCTATATTGTATGTTTTCATTTATTGATATTGCCAACTCGGCAATGTATATTGAAAGGAGGAGAAATATTCTCTGTAAAATAGATCCAAAAATGTGCGACTTTGCTATTAACTAAATTAATTCTGACACTAACAGTCTTCTATTTGGAGATTTGTTCATAAAAGATTTAAAGTTGGGGGGGGGAAGAGCAAGCCTAGCTATGGACCAGACGTGTGTTCCAGGAGCACCATCTATACCGGAGCAGTTTCGTGCTTTAAATTAAAAGAGAGCAACAAGAACCAGCCCAAAGTGGACTTATAAAGACCGGGAGCAAAGCGGCAAAATGGTCTGGAGTTGATTCGGACATGTTTATTTGAAATCACCTAGATCACACCGGCCCTTGAAGAGAAATGGGCGCCATCTTAGGGAAAAAATAAAGAGACCTACAGACCGGGCATATAACTCCTGACGGCAAAGACTCTCCGTATCAAAAGTTAAGCTTCAGAAACTCCTCCTAAGTACCATCCACACAGGAGAAACGGACATTTGTGGTCTCAGGGATATCGCATTTGGGGGATTCTGAAGAGCGGTAGCTAGGATGCAACACCCCTTAGTGAAGAGATCCTGATTTAGGGTAATATTGAGCCGCCATTACTGGCCTACTGCCAGTGATTAGAGGAGTGGAACAAAGCAACGGAACACTTTCTCACAAAGTACAGCAATACTGTTTACCAACCAGCAGCATAATAGATATTCTGAAGACACAGGAAAATAGAACCAACACAATGGATGCTATAACGACATGGGAACAGAACATGCTGTCATCTCTCGACCAACATTTCCAAGACCTTCAAACACAACTTTACTATGTGCTACAACCAGACACACTGCTGACAGCAGTTCCTCAAACATTGCCAAACACTGGGAGTATGTCGTCTAATTCCTGTGTAGGAGATTCGCTAAAGGTAACTCTGCAATTATCGTCAGCTAAGGAATTATACAATACCTTCCAATATGCACAAAGTGCCCTCCAGTAGTGATGTCCGGTTCATGAACGAATCGTTCATTTGAACCGGATCTTTTCACTGAACTGCATGAATCAGTTCACCAGACTGAACTGATTCGTTTGAAACAGTTCAGTTCCTGAGTCATCAGCAGCCCTGGTAATACGATCCTAGAGTGAGTTCTGCTCTGCTAACTCCTCCTTTAATGAATCACACAGCAGAATCTCACTCTAGGATCATATTACCAGTGTTGTTGAATCAGTGTACTGTTAGCTAACTAGTCTGCAATGAATCAGTCTGTTAACAGTTCACTGATTCAAAAGAAGTGAACTGTTTGCAAAGACTCAGTGTACTGTTAACAGACAGATTCATTGCATACGAGTTAGCTAACAGTACACTGATTCAAATAACAGGTCAACAGGAAGCAGTTCTCAACAGACCCCTGCATTTACATTAACCCATTCAGCATCCCATGTTTGTGTGTGTATATATATATATTTGTGTATATATATAATTTGTTGTTCTTCCTCTATATCTAAGCTAACTTTTACTTAGCAACAGCTACAAATTATATATATATATATTTGTAGCTGTTGCTAAGTAAAAGTTAGCTTAGATATAGAGGAAGAACAACAAATTATATATACTGTTATCTAAATGATTCATTAGAGTTACAGTACACTGAGTCATTTACATACAGCACTGCAGGAAATGAATCTGCGGCTCTACAGTTCACCTACTGAACATGAGGTAGAGCCTCTACCTCATGTTCAGTAGGTGAACTGGTGATCGGTTCATGAACCGGTTCAGTTAATCGAACCGTCCGAAATGAACCGATTCACCCAGAAGAACCGAACTGCACATCACTACCCTCCAGCAGCAGACCGCTTCTTCCTGCCTCTTTCCCGCCCTTTCCCTTCATCGCTCCACTCCCTCAGAGTTGTATCACAGTTCTCCAGCCGACAGAGACATTTTGTTACTTTAGAGAATTTCATTACAAAAAATGTTGCTTTTATTTTATTTTTAATAAAAATAATCTTAGGGTTCCCTCCGGTGGTTATTAATATTATTATATATATTTCAATGATTACATTCCTAAATTACAGGCACTTTCTATATATATTTATATAAATTCTTTAAATAATTTATATTACTTAATTGTATTAATTACAATCTCCTATATTATACTATTATACAACAGCAACAGAGCCAGAAGTGCTCGTTACAAAGCTCTACTACAATGGTATAGAATACAAATTCAACGAATGAATGCGGTATTTAGTAAAGACAAACCGCGTATGTAGCCTCTGAAACATAATTCAGAGTGCCTTAAGGGGGAGGGAATATATACCTGCAAGCAGTATACGGTGTCATTTTAATACATGAGAAGAAAGATATAAGCAAATCAAAGAGACAATGTAAAAGACACAGGAAAAGAGACAAAACAGACAAAAAGAGAAGGAAGAAAAAAAAAGAAAAAAGGAGAGATCAGAGAGAGAGGGGAGAGGGGAAAGAGAGGATCTCCGGACCCTAAGAAGAGAGGGAGAGAAAAAAAAAAAAGGGTGTGTGTAAGAGTGTTTATAGTATCTCAATAAGGTGTATGACTGCTGACCTCATGTCAGCGGAAGGAAAAAATAAGTTTGGTGAGCTGCTGGAATAGAGTATAGAGCACAAATGATCATAATGGAACATTGTAACAGTATCTAAAATAACAACTCTTAATGAAACATTTAATTACAAAGAAACCTGAGCACTATTGATCAGTATCATAGTATATAAAACGTTTATAAAAAATGTATGCCCACTATGATAAGATTGTATGACAGATTAAAGGACTAATACTAATACAATAAATAACCCACTATGCATACATGAGTATATGGATATCTTAATAATTGTTATATCAAAATAGCATTGGCATATTTGGATATGGTCATATTATAACATTTCAAACCACAGACTATACTGTGTCAAACAGTCATATAAGGTTAGCACTGGTAGAGTAAGAAGTAAATAGCATAGGATGAGGCCAGGAAACTGACCTTAAAGAGAACCAAGACAGAATGTACCCATCAAGGTGAGAACAGGTCAACAAGAGGTAAAGGGAACAAACACTATAATACAAACAAACAAAACAAAACAAAATAAGGGGGGAAAACAAAGGGTGTGTAAGAGTGTTTATAGTATCACAGTAGGGTGTATGACTGCTAACCTCATGGCAGCGGGAGAAGAAAATAAGTTTGGTGAGCTGCTGGAACAGAGTATAGAACACAAATGATCATAATGGAACATTGTAACATCAAAATAGCATTGGCACATTTGGATATGGTCATATTATAACATTTCAAACCACAGACTATACTGTGTCAAACAGTTATATAAGGTTAACACTGGTAGAGTAAGAAGTAAATAGCATAGAATGAGGCCAGGAAGCTGACCTTAAAGAGAACCAAAACAGAACATATCCATCAAGGTGAGAACAAGGTCGACAAGAGGTAGAGGGAACGAACACTATAATTCTGAAAAATAAATAAATATATATATATATATATATATATTAGAATTGGGAGGACACAGAAGGAGAAGCAGACAACAACAAAACAAACCAAACAATACAAACAAACAAACAAACAAAAAAAAAAAAAGGGGTGGGTGGGTCCAGTTATTTACACTAACTCACGTAAAACATTACAATGGAGAACGGTATGGCACTAAGAAAAGAGACATCATACATCCTTAGTGGAGTATTATATCAGACATAAATTTTAACACACATATTACCCCGTATACCAACTTTACTTAACCATCTTCTTCTTCTTGAGCTTGGTTATGAGTAACAGAGTTCGCAAAGTTCTTTTGTGGGAGCGGGTCCCACTGAGGGACCATTGGGTCCAGGGAGCTTGATGATGTGTCTTGAGGTGCTGGTGCGGAGTTCCACAACTTCATAAGATGCTGGCTTTGTTCTATTGTAGTAACCACATGTTGTTGATTATTTCGAAGAACAAAAAGTCTGGTCGGATGACCCCATCTGTATTTAACGCCTTGGGCTCTAAGAAATTTGGTGAATTCTCCAAACAACTTTCGCTGCTGCAAAGTATGGAATGACAAGTCTGCAAAGATGTTAATATCTTTGAATTGAACCGGAAGGGCAGGTCTGGCAAGGGAAGCTCTGACCAATCGTTCCTTGTATGTGTAAAAGTGCATTCTCACTATGATGTCCCTCGGTTTATCAGAAGCTACGCTTCTAGGGCGTAAGGCCCTATGAGCCCGGTCAATGAGCCCCTCATTTGGAGTAGATGGTGGCGCTAAACAGTTAAAAAATTCAGACAGAAAAGTGAGCAGATCACCAGGTGCCACACTCTCGGGGATCCCCGCAGGCGCAAGTTATTGAGGCGGGATCTGTCCTCAATAAGAGAACTGAGAAAGTCTGCCCCCACTTGATCCGATCCCGGATCGGGGGCAAACCCTTCAAGCTGATTTGGATTGTCAGGAGTATCTGTTGCTTTATTCACATTGCTAACACTTCCCCTTTAAATTTTGCTCTCTTGTGAAAACTCCTCCCTATTTAAGTTCCTATTGATCAAACTTACCTTGCTAGGTAATTTGTATCCACAGGATATCATACAGATATCACCCAGCATTCACAGTGGAACATTCAGGCTGCAGTCTGGGCCCAGCGCAACAGATCATTGTACGGTACTGTGCATAATGAGGTTTTGCATCTCTGAACTGTACATATTTTTCTTGTCAACTTCCTGTGCAACCTCTTACATCCACTTAACTTGCTTGCTCTCCTCATTCAGCATTCTGTTTTCTATTTACCGCTCTCTAACTGGCCTCTGCAGTTTCCGTACTTTTACCTGCATACGACTCTCTGCTGGTCATACAGATCTCATAACTGCTCCCTGCGTCATATGTTGCTTGATAACACTATATTCTCCTAGTTAGCTCAATATCTGGTATACCATTCTCTGCCAGGAAAACCCAGCACATACTCTAGGAATCGTATTCCTCTTTAACCCTAACTGTGAGCTAGCATACATACCTTTACATATCTGCATTATATCCTGTAATTACTATATACAGTTCTTGTACTGCTCTATATTATTCTCTGTGTTTATACTTCATTCTTGACCCTCACAAGGTCACCCTCGGATCCATGAGCACAATTAGGGTATTACATTAACCTAATACCCGAGGTTTGGTGTGAGACTGAGTGGTGCACTATATATATATATATATATATATATATATGGTATTACAAGTACATTCTTACATATCCTTACATATTACCTAGCCTCTAAAATATTTACCTTTATATATATATATATATATATATCAGTTATAAGATGGATATAACTGAACTCTCAAACAGGGCAGGGGCTTTATCCCAAAACATGGATTTAATGTTACAAGGTCTTAGGGATTTGCAGACGGAGAATCAGGAGTTACGGAAATACATCCGTGAACAAGCAGCCGTTAAGATCCCTGCAGTAGAACCTCTACTTCCTGAACCCCAGGTCTGCCCCCCTGAGAAATTCTCTGGTGACAGAACCCTTTTCAGAGATTTCAGGAACTCCTGTAACCTCTTTTTTTCTCTGAAACCCCGAAGTTATCCTACCGAAAAAACAAACGTCTTGACTGTGATTTCCTATTTAAGGGGTGAAGCTAAGAGTTGGGCAACTGTGTACTATGAGAATAATGATCCTATACTCAACTCACTTGAGTTTGTCTTCAACGCCATGGCACTATTGTACGAAGACCACGACAAACAGAATACTGCTGAGACTACTATCAGAAGTCTTAAACAGGGAAGGCGCCCTGTAGAAGAATACATCACGGAGTTCAAAAGGTGGGGGCCAGACACACTCTGGAATACACCAGCCTTGAGAAACCAATTCCGTATTGGTCTTTCCGATTTTATCAAGGATGAGTTAGCTCGTACAGAGATTCCTCTAGATTTAGAGACTTTAATGACCCTGACAATCTCCATTGATCGTCGTCTCAGAGAGAGAAAACATGAGAGAGGTGTTACTGATTATTGCTCTAGAAGATCAGGATGAACCCATGGATATTGCCTTTGTCAGAGGTCCTCTGAAACCAGAGGAAAAGGCACGCCGCAGGCTGAACAACCTTTGCCTTTACTGTGCTGCCAAGGAACATGGTGTCAAGGAATGCCCTATCCTAAACAAAACAAAAAAGGGTAAGACTGACTACTCTCATCACGTTAGAAATACTGTTCCACAGATTTCCTCTCACTTTACCCATTCTGTTTCTCTACAGTGGGACCAGCAACCAGTTTTCACCCAGGTCGTGATTGACTCCGGAGCTACGAGCAACTTTATGGACATCACTTTTGGTTACACGTATAAGATAACACTAATAAAAAAGCCCAATTCACTAGCAATTTGTGTCGTTGATGGTTCTTTGATAAAATCCGGTCCCATCACATATCATACTGTCCCCTTAAGATTAAGTTTCCCCTCAGGTCATACAGAGTCTTGTGTATTCAAGGTTATTCAGTCACCTCTATTTCCAGTCATTTTGGGGTTAAGTTGCAACATCAATTTGGGGTTAAGTAAGCAACATCAACCACATATATTATGGTGTAAGGGTTCTGTCCTTTTTGACTCACATTACTGCAACACTAACTGTTTACCTTCCCACTCCCTCCTACAGATAACGGGACAGAGTTTACCGCCTGCTTATTCTGACTTCAGCGACGTCTTTGATAAAAAACAGGCACAGACACTACCTCCACACATTCATCCATCAATCCACCTCACCAGCAGATGCAGGTATTTTCTTTGTGAGGAACAAGGACAATAGTCTCCGACCAATAATAGACTACAGGGAGCTAAATAAATGTACCATAAAAAACAGGTATCCCCTACCCCTTATACCAGAGCTGATAGAACGACTGCAGGGGGCACGGCTTTACACTAAGCTCGACTTGAGAGGGGCCTATAACCTGATAAGAATCAGAAAAGGGGGTGAATGGTTGATGGCATTCCGTATCCGGTACGGTCTATTCGAATATAAGGTTATGCCGTTCGACCTCTGCAATCCCCCGGCCACTTTCCAGTATTTTTTAAACGACTTGTTTACTGACCTCCTTGACTTTTGTATCGTCATTTATTTAGACGATATTCTCGTATATACTCAGACACCTTAGAAAACCATATATCTCACGTCAGGACTGTTCTCTCTCAAGGCTGAGAAATGTATTTTCCATACTGACTCTATATCTTTTCTTTGGTACCACATCTCTCCATCGGGCATCCGAATGGAGAACAACAAGATCGATGCCATCACAAGGTGGCCTATACCTGCTACTAAAAAGGATGTTCAAAGATTTCTTGGCTTTTCGAACTTTTATAGAAAGTTCATACAGGATTTCTCTTCCATAGTAAAGCCGCTCACCCTCCTAACTCGTAAAAACACCAAGTTTCATTGGACACCAGAAGCCCATAGATCATTCAATGAGCTCAAAGGCAGATTCACCAGTGCTCCTATTCTACAGTTCCTGGATGCTAACAAACAATACTATCTGGAAGTCGACGCATCTGACTTTGCCATTCAAGCAATACTGTCCCAAAGGAAGAAAACCGAGGAGCCTTTGCTTCCTGTTGCCTATTACTCTTGAACGATGAATCCTGCTGAGATTAACTATCCGATAGGCGAAAAGGAGCTCCTCACAATTAAGGTGTCACTTGTCTTTTGGAGACATCTCCTAGAAGGTGCCAAGTTTCCTATCATCATATACACCGATCATAGGAATCTACAGTATCTAAACATTACCAAAACTCTATCTGCACCCCAGGTACGTTGGAATCTTTTCTTCACCAGATTTGATTTTGTCATCACTTATTGTCCTGCTCTCAAGAACATCAAGACAGGCCCTTTATCCAGGTATGGTACCAGACCTGCTTATACACCAAAACTGGAAAATATTATACCTTCACACAGAATTATAGGTCTCATGTTGGATAAAACAACTGTATTGAAAGACTATTTACAGGCTGATGCTATGAACAAAGATCCTAGACTGCGTAAGGACTCCAACGGCCTGCTATACCACGGAAGTAAAATCTACGTCCCTAGCTCTTTGAGAGATGAGGTTCTTCGTACAGCTCATGATACACCTCTCTCAGGCCACCCGGGTTTACGTAAAACACTCCACCTCATACAGAGGGATTACTGGTGGCCTGGATTAGTACAGACTGTCAAACACTATATACAAACCTGTGCTACTTGTACGAAATGTAAACCTTCCCATGATCACCCATACGGGTATCTACTCTCGCTTCCAATCGCCGATAGACCATGGTGACACATCGCAATGGACTTTATTGTAGAACTCCCATCCTCCAAAAACTATAATGCTATATTAGTCGTCATAGACCATTTCTCTAAGATGGCACACTTCATCCCACTACACGCTCTTCCAACCGCTGCAGAAACAGCAGATATATTCTTGAAGCATATAGTATGCCTGCATGGCCTCCCAGATTCCATCACAACAGATATGGGTTCACAGTTTACCTCCAGATTCTGGACTCAACTCTGAAAGACTTTGAACATACACAGAAACTTAAGATCCGCTTACCATACACAAACAAATGGATAGAGAGGACGAACCAAACTTTGGAGCAGTATTTACGTTGCTACTGCACCTACCAACAGCATAACTGGTCCTCCCTTCTACCCACTGCAAAATTCTCTTTCAATAACACAGTTAACCCATCCACAAAGTTGACTCCCTTCTATGTTAATTACGGCTTCAACCCTACCCACCACCTATTTCAAAGAGACGAGAGCTTCTCACCCTTGGTCAATGACACCGTCAATTCTCTCGCCCAAGCTTTCACTATGCTCAGGGAAACTCTTAAGACTGCCCAGGCCAAACAAAAGTTTTACTATGACTTAAGAAGGACAAAACTTCCCGATTACAAACCTGGTGATTCTGTTTGGCTATCCTTTAAACATCTTTGACTACAAATACCCAGTAAAAAATTGGGTGGTCTATTCATTGGCCCTTTCAGGATCATCTCAGTTGTTAACTCCAACGCTGTTACTTTGGACTTACCCTCCTCGTACCATATACATCCTACTTTCCATGTATCCCTACTGAAGCCTTACTCTCCCCTCAGGCCATCCGCAAACACCCCTCCTTATCCATTCCCATTACGGGACGATACCAGTTATGAAGTTACCTCCATATTGGATTCCAGATTCCATCGTTGCCAGGTGCAGTATTTGGTCAGATGGAAGGGCTATGGACCGGAGGAGGATTCCTGGGAACCGTTCTCTAATTTATCGGCTCCCAGTCTGGTGTCCTTGTTCCATCGGCGTAATCCTGATCGCCCAAAGCCTTGAATTTCGGAGATGGCTCCTTGAGGTGGGTATACTGTCAGGAGTATCTGTTGCTTTATTCACATTGCTAACACTTCCCCTTTAAATTTTGCTCTCTTGTGAAAACTCCTCCCTATTTAAGTTCCTATTGATCAAACTTACCTTGCTAGGTAATTTGTATCCACAGGATATCATACGGAGCACTACGTGTCTAGCTGTCTTCCTTCAGGATTCATTCAGCAGTATTGTTCTATAGTTACGTTCTACATTCTCTCCTGGTCAACCTAAGGATATAACCGCTGACTACTTTGTGGTTTTCATCAAATTCGATCAGCTGTTAAGCTGCTACACTAACTGAAGCCTCTACTCCAGTTTCTCCACACGCCACAGCGTGTGACATCACCCAGCACTCACAGTGGAACATTCAGGCTGCAGTCTGGGCCCAGTGCAACAGATCATTGTACGGTACTGTGCATAATGAGGTTTTGCATCTCTGAACTGTACATATTTTTCTTGCCAACTTTCTGTGCAACCTCATACCTCCGCTTAACTTGCTTGCTCTCCTCATTCAGCATTCTGTTTTCTATTTACCGCCCTCTAACTGGCCTCTGCAGTTTCCGTACTTTTACCTGCATACAACGACTCTCTACTGGTCATACAGATCTCATAACTGCTCCCTGCTTCATATGTTGCTTGATAACACTATATTCTCCTAGTTAGCTCAATATCTGGTATACCATTCTCTGCCAGGAAAACCCAGCACATACTCTAGGAATCGTATTCCTCTTTACCCCTAACTGTGAGCTAGCTTACATACCTTTACATATCTGCATTATATCCTGTAATTTCTATATACAGATCTTGTACTGCTCTATATGATTCTCTGTGTTTATACTTCATTCTTGACCCTCACAAGGTCACCCTCAGATCCATGAGCAAAATTAGGGTATTACATTAACCTAATACCCGAGGTTTGTTGTGAGACTGAGTGGTGCACTACATATATATATATATATATATATATATATACATATATAGTATTACAAGTACATTCTTACATATCCTTACATGGATTCAGCTGCGGCTTTCTTTGATTGCTGCCCCTTATTCCAAGACTGATTAGGTCTCCAAGAGGACTTGGACTGTTCCTGCTTGGAAGAAGGGGAAGACTTTTCTCTAAGCTTACGAAAGGAACGAAAATTACTATGACGTCCTTTATGTCTATTCTTATCTTGAGGTAGAAAAGACCCTTTACACCTGTAATATCAGCAATTATTTCAGCAAGACCAGGTCCAAACAAGGTCTTACCCTTGTAAGGAATTGACAGAAGCTTTACCTTAGAGGAAACATCAGCTGACCAAGACTTCAGCCACAAAGCCCTGCGGGCTAGAACCGCAAAGCCAGAAGACTTTGCTCCCAGTCTAATAACCTGCATAATAGCATTAGAAATAAAGGAATTGGCTAGCTTAAGAGCCTTAATTCGATCTCGGATCTCATCCAGGGGAGTCTACCTGAAGAGACTCAGACAGGGCATCAAACCAGTAGGATGGTGAGCTTGTCACAGTGGCAATACACACAGCATGTTGCCATAGAAGGCCATGATGAACATATATCCTTTTCAAATAGGCCTCCAGCTTTTTGTCCATTTGATCCTTAAAAGAACAGCTACCCTACTGAAGAGATTGACGTGGAGTACGGCTAGACCATAAAATCTTGCTTGAAGCGCAGAAATCAATTTTCTTTAGACACCAAAAACTTCACCTGATCCATGCACCAAGGCAAAGAGAATGACGGACTGGGGTTTGTGGGAAGGGGAGTGATACTTAACAGCTTGGCTGTGGTGCTCTTTGCCTCCTCCTGCTGGCCAGGAGGGAGTGATATTCCCAAAAGTAATTGATGACGCTGTGAACTCACCATATCTTAGGAAAGAAAAAGTATTGTAATTACAAGGTGTTTAATGTTGCTCTGCAACAAAAACCTTTTTACAATGTATACAATTGTTTACTTACGCTAGAGCTCTCAGCTGTATAGTAGCCTTCCAAGAGTTTCATAGCAAACTCCATGGTAGTCATTGGGGGAAGTGTTCATTATTTCTCATGGTGATTATTCATATCATAAAAGGACAACTGATGCCTAATCTGCAGACTCGCGGCCAATCGTCTGCTAGCAGGGGGGTGTCAATCAACCAAATCGGGTTGATTTCCGGCGATTCCTGTCCGCCTCATCAGAGCAGGCGGACAGGGTTATGGAGTAGCGGTCTTTAGAAACACGGGCCTTCAAGCTCCGTTCGGAGCTTGATAGATAGGCCCAATGGACTCTGTATGAGCTTGTTCACACAATAGTAGCAATTTCTAAGTAACTCTGCTCCTAGGCCCTTCACATTGTGTGTGTGAAATCTCACTTGGCATCAATTTCTGTGCACAACACACTATTGGACCAGGATAAAAACAACTGCATGTCATGGAGGGGGATCTACCATACATATAGTAACAGTAAAACCAGTGGCCCAATAGTCATTAACCCTTTGAAAATTTAATTTACTTATACAAAAATGGTAATTACAGCACCTATGCCAGGGTTGGCATCAATTTATGTGCCCAAAACACAATTGGGCCAGGCTAAAAACAACTGCATGTCATAGATGGGGATCTAGCATGTATATATTCATAGTGAAATCAGTGGCCCAATGGTTATTAACCCTTTGAAAATATCTGTTATTAATTAAAAAATGAGAATTATGTCACCTATGCCAGGGTTGGCATCAATTTATGTGCACAAAACAACATTGGGCCAGGCTAAAAACAATTGCATAGCATGGAGGGGGATCTACCCTGTATATATTCATAGAGAAATCAGTGGCCCAATGGTTATTAACCCTTTGAAAATATCAGTTACTTATTAAAAAATGAGAAGTACAGCACCTATGCCAGGGTTGGCGTCCATTTCTGTGCCCAAAACACCATTGGGCCAAGCTAAAAACAATTGCATGTCATGGAGGGAGATCTACCATGTATATATTCATAGTGAAATCAGTGGCCCAATGATTATTAACCCTTTGAAACTATCTGCTACTTATTAAAAAAAATGAGAATTATTTCACAATGGTTATTAACCCTTTGAAAGTATCAGTTACTTATTCAAAAAAGTAATATTTGTATTGAACGAACGTATGCCCTTTTTTACAGTTTGTATACCCAATTGTTGTATAAAGGGATTCCACCTCTGTGGAACTACATTATATGAATCATATTATTTAAATAAAACCTATATTTTTATTTTAAAGTCATCCCATCATCCCAATATGCAGTTTAGTATGTCACCAATTTAAAGCAGTCTGACAAAAAAAATGAATACGAAACCAACTTCCATGAATAAGAAACAGAATTTCACGAATAAGAAACAGCTTAAATAAGAAACAGCTTGAATAAGAAAACAACTTCCTTTTTTTGGGTAATGACATTTGCAAAACCCTAAACAATAGCATAAATCTTTGTTTATAATTTGAACATTTGAAGAGAGACCGATAATAGAAAATTATTTATAAATAAAAGGACTGCAATGCTGAGTACCATTATACGCACAACCTCCGGTACTCCTGTGCTAGTGAGCAACTGAGCTATTCCACCTTAAATGAACTAACGGAATTGAGGGCGAGGCCATGAAGGAGGAGCAGGGCTATGTGGGTAATTGTGCGGACTGCAATAATACGGGGGACGTATGGAGCATAAACAAGTAACAACATATACACACGTAAGTGCAGCTTCTTGATTACTTCAGCGCTTTATTCTTTCTGCGGTTTATGTAATTATACTCATATACGCGCTGGCGTAGTGATATTGTTTGCGCATAGCCGCATACGATAAACTGCTGCGTCTATATTTTTGCTCTATTCAGCATTTCTTTTATTGTAATGCTGTGATTAAATAATCCTCTCCAGGGCCGTCAATGCTTCGGGAAAAAAAAAATGTGTATGGAAACAAGAACTGCATCAGCTGTCAACATGACTATACAATTCCATCACATTTCCATAAATATGGTGCTGCTGAGTGCAAATCAAGAAGAAGCCCCATATGATTCTGCTCTGAGACTATTTATTTGTAAAGTGAAACTAAATACTGCATAATAGTCCGTGTTATTTTAAAGAGATATGTAGTATATATAAGCAACTGCATTGCATTTGCAGCGCACGTGCAAAATGCTTTTAATAGAATAATAATAATATCATCAAATGTTGTTGTGCAGTCCTGTGAATACTTTTAAGTATTGTCTATCTAATTTGATGTAGGGAAAAAACACATGGATAATAAATGATAACGGTAAATTGATTTTTTGTTTTTTTTTACCAAACAATGGCTCAGATTACGAGTTTTGCGTTAGAGGCTGTGCGGTGCTACCGAGCAGTTTTGTCTCAAAGTACAGAGTTCTCCAGCTAGTAACAAACAATAACCTTTATTTGTGCATACAGGGTCCAGTTTTGTCTCAACGCTCACTTACCTACAGCGCTGGTATTACAAGTTTTCAGAAACCCGTTGTTAAAAGACAAGAAGTGAGCGTTGAGCAAAATTTTGCTCATTATCGCACTCCAATACCAGCGCTGCTTAAGTCAGCGGTGAGCTGGTGTAACGTGCTCGTGCACGATTTCCCCATAGGAATCAACGGGGAGAGCCGGCTGAAAAAAGGCTAACACCTGCAAAAAAGCAGCGTAAAACTCCTTAACGCAGCCCCATTGATTCCTATGGGGGAAATAAAATTTATGTTTGCACCTAACACCCTAACATGAACCCCGAGTCTAAACACCCCTAATCTTACACTTATTAACCCCTAATCTGCCGCCCCCGACATAGATGACACCTAAAGTATACTTATTAACCCCTAATCTGCCGCTCCGGACATCACCAACACCTATATTATATTTATTAACCCCTAATCTGCCGCCCGCTACCTACACTTATTAACCCCTAATCTGCTGCCGCACTACCGACTCGCAAACATTAGTTAAATATTTTGCAAGTATAGCCTAAATCGCTGAAGGGATTGAGACTGAAGGAATGCACTTATATAGCACTTCTAATACCCCTTAAATATGGGACATCAGACTATACAAACCGGACCAAAAGGTTGAATTCTCAAATTAAAACATAACTTTCATTACTACAAAGGTTGGATAAAATCGCTATGTAAATGTGTGTAATTTAAAAACACATAGAAACTCTGAATAGAATTATTCTGGCTGTGATGAAGCATTCGTGTATATGGGCATGATTTGAGGGCAACCAGGATATATAGTGTTGATACAGTGAGTATTTATTACTAATTATCAGGTCAAAAGTTGTGGATAATTGTGTATCTCACTTATTAAATAGCACAGATTAGTTTGCCTAATCAAGGATTGTAACACAGGTGTTAAGTATTCACACTACTGAGAGGGTAAGTGTGCCCAATAGAAAGTGTCTGGATTTGAATTTTTTTTTAATTTGAGCACGGTAATTGTTGTACCTCTATGCTCATATATCTTTAAATGGTTTATATATTTTCACCGCTTGGTGTATACATAAATACACTAATCTCTAATATTACTTGGCTCTAGAGTAGAACTTGCCCTTATTCTGGCTCACCCATAGTGTTTGCGTAATAAATTACACTGTTTATACTAAGACTGTTAAAGCCTTATATAACTATGCTGGCGTTAATGTAATGTGTTTATTGTTCTAAAAAGTGTTGTAATCTCCAATTTTGCATGTGCAGAAGAGACTGAGTCATTCAGTATTCAGTGGTTATAATTTATGCTAATGTACACACTTATGATGTGCTGTACCAGCACTTTTGGTAGATCTGGTGGTTATTAGACCTTTATTTTAATTATTCACATCCTCCACTTCACACTTGATACCGTTATTGAATATGGTTGAATTTTTATAGGCTTTAGTATTAACGATAATATTGTATTTCTTGTAAACAGTCTTTACAAAATTACAGTAACTAAGCCTTCAATAGTATATATATATATCAACTCCAAATTTCAGCTCTCAAACCATGAAGGGGTTAATCAAACGTGCAGTATAACTAGGCTGCCTGTAAAATTACAGGGAGTCTTGTTGTGGCATAAGACTATTCAGTTATTCAAAAGGTGCTGTGATATCGTAATCCACACGTGTCACAAAATAAGATGTACTTATTAGCCTTTTGTGGTCTTTACTGTATTATTCACAACATCCACTTCACATTAGATACTGTAATTTAATATGATTAGGTCTCTATATGCTATTTGTATTAGCGATAATATATTGTTTTTCTTGTGACATTTCACAAAATTGGTTACTTAAAGTGAAGGTAAACTCACCCTAATTTCGATCTAGTATAAAATTCTTTTTTTAAAATAAGTAGGAGTTTCATTCATCAATTGTTATATATGTGTGTATATATTAAGTTCTCTCCGTTATAAACTATGCCTAAACTATCCACTAATTCAGCCCGTCTATTTTTTTTTATTTTCTGTGTATGTCAAGTTTTTTCCCCAACCAATTGAAACTCTGGCCGTTAGGCGTCCGTCATTCGATATCATCCGCCCCTTGTTTTATATGCGCATGCGTAATTTATTTAGATTCAGAATTAATGCCAAGAGCGCACCTGTTTGATTTCGCGCATGCGCAGTAGAAAATATTGCCCGGCGATTATGCGCATTGAAAAGCAGTATCGCGATTTGCGCATGCGCATTGCAATCTGAGATTGTGAACGCGCCTTTGTGACATATAGAGAGCGGGTGGGACCGCTGAAGACGTCACACAACGAAGAAGGAGGAAGTAGGGATGGGGAGGAGTCGGGTTCCAAACGGTAGGGAATTAGTAATGTATTTTTTATTAAAACTATGGCAGCAATATTTAAACAAAGTTAGCGACTACATGCATGAGAAAATGATAAATGGGAGGTTGTTTTCAAGAAAGAAAAACTTTACCTTCACTTTAAGCCTGCGTTTGTAAATATATCTACTTAAATTAAAGTTTTCCCACCATAAGAGGGTTAATCGATAATACACTGTGACCTGGCTGCTTGTTACACTACTGGAAGCCTTATTTTGACATGAAGTGGTTTGGTTACTTAAAGGTGCTATAATATCACAACCCGCACTGGTGCTGCTGAGTAAACTGTACTTGTTAGCACTTCTACCTTTAAATCAATTATAGACGTATACTAAGCCCAGAGTTAATGATGCCCATAAATATACTAATTTTTTTATTCTATTGGAGCGAGTTAATTTAAAAAAGACAAACAGGGTATTTAAACAGTACCCCTCCCTAACATGTTTCACGATACAGTTTCGGCTTTTTCAAAGGTTACGCGCGCCGGCGTCTGAGGGTGTTTATGGGGAATAGTTCAAGGCTATTGGCCTGTTTCAGCCAATCGTTGGCCTTCAAAAGTGGGGTGTGTCACATATGCGAATAAAACGTGTCAAAATATCTGGAATTGGTATATATCTACTACTCCAGAAAAAGAAAAAGAAGTGACAATTGGAGGTGCATGTAGTGGGTGTGAACATAACTATGGTATAGGTATAATCGGGTATAAAGGGAGATAGGAACAAGGGGAATTTGTTCCAAATGTACTCAAATAGATAAAGTAATGTCTACTGCCTAAAGCAGCGACTATTAATCTTAATGATTTTTAAATCGGGACTGAATTTGTTAGATATTAGCTTCTAAACTTCACTAAGAACAGATCCTGTAACTGATTTTAATATTCCTACTGATGGAGTTTGTAGTGGAGCTCTAACAAATTTACTTTTTATAAGAACATAGAGTAGTTGTTCTGTTCATTGAGGCCTTTTGTATATACACTGTCCATTAGGTATATCCATCTAGTTTCTGCTTCAAGTAAAGCTTTTTCAAGATCACCGCCTCTTAAACCCAAGGATATCTTTTGAATTCCATAACACCTCAATTCAGAAGTCTTTGATTGGTGATGTCTGAAAAAATGAGAAGCTATGGAAGTAATTTTCCTATCTTTAGACAGATCTTTTGGAGCATTTTGGATATTTCGCATATGTTCCATAAGTCTGGTATGCAATGTTCTTGTAGTCATACCAATATAGGTCTGCGGATTTGGTGGTGTTTTCCAAATCTGTCTGTAATAGACTTTTTCTTGATCATATTGCTGCTTGATGATCAGTTACCACAAGAAAAGGATCCTTCTTCTATCGATCTAGTTTTTCTTATTTTGTGTACATAATGACTAATAATCTTTTAAATTTCTACTTCTTCTGTAGCTCAATTGCACTTTATCTCCAATTAAATCTTTAAGGTGGGGTTCAGCTTGAAGTATATACCAATTTTTTTTGCATTATATTGACAATTTGCTGAGTATGTTGATTGTAGGTTAACACCAATCTTGTTTTGTTATCACAATTTTTGGATTTGACTTTAAGCAAGTCTGATCTTTTAGTTTTTAATGCTCTTGTTTTGGCCTTGAGGATAGATCTCTTGCTATAGCCTCTTTGAAGTAGCCAATTCTCTAATTCAACAGCTCTCGCTTTGAATGTCTTTATCTTGTGAGCAATTTCTCCTTAGTCTCAAAAATTCTCCAATTGGTAGAGATTTGGCAGTATTCGGCGCATGGGCACTTGTGCCAAAAAGAACATTATTCGTAGCTGTTTCTTTTCTGAACAGATCCGTACTTAAAGAGCCATCACTTTCTTTACAAATTAACAGATTCAGAAAAGAGATATTTCTTCTGTTAAGTGTGATCAGTCCACGGGTCATCATTACTTGTGGGATATTAACTGCTCCCCTACAGGAAGTGCAAGAGGATTCACCCAGCAGAGTTGCTATATAGCTCCTCCCCTCTACGTCACCCCCAGTCATTCTCTTGCACCCAACGACTAGATAGGATGTGTGAGAGGACTATGGTGATATATTTAGTTTTTATATCTTCAATCAAAAGTTTGTTATTTTATAATAGCACCGGAGTGTGTTATTCCTTCTCTGGTAGAATTTGAAGAAGAATCTACCTGAGTTTTTCTATGATTTTAGCCGGAGTAGTTAAGATCATATTGCTGTTTCTCGGCCATCTGAGGAGAGGTAAACTTCAGATCAGGGGACAGCAGGCAGATTAATCTGCAAAGAGGTATGTAGCAGTTTATTATTTTCTGACATGGAATTGATGAGAAAATCCTGCCATACCGTTATAATGTAAACTCAGCCTTGAATGCAGTAGATGTAGCTGATATCAGGCTGTCATGTGTCTATATTTTACACTTCAGTTTTCTGGGAAATGGTACTTCTCTGGCTTTTAAACTGTATACATAGACTTAACCTATTTTGCAGGGACTTGCAATAGGTTTTAAATGACAATTAATTATTGAGGTAAAACGTTTTTTTGCTGGCATGTAAAAACATTTTTTTCTCTGAGGTACTGGGTGAAAAAATGTTTTGGGCACTTTTTTTCCACTTGGCAATAGTTTTGATTTAAATTAGAGCAGTTCACTGATCCCTCTCACTGTTATGTGTGTGGGGGAGGGGCCATTTTGGTGCTTTCACTATGCATCAGAAAAACTCAGTCAGAGGTTCATTTTCTTCCTGCATGATCCGGTTCATCTCTACAGAGTTCAGGGATCTCAAGAGTCTTTTTTGAGGGAAGTAATCATTCACAGCAGAGCTGTGCTGATTGTATTGACTGTGATATAAAAAACGTTTATTTGTGTATTTTTTTCTGCTGCCTGGGTTAGTTATCATTTGCTGAGGGGAACAATCCTTTGCTAAAACTGTATATTCTGACAAAGATTGATGCTATAACTTAATTATTTTATCTGTTATAATATTTTCTGTGCTTCTTAAAGGCACAGTTCGTTTTCATATTATTTGTAAATTACTTTGAAAAGTATTTCCAAGTTGCTGTTTATTTGCTAGTGTGTTAAACATGTCTGATTCAGAGGAATATCTCTGTGCTATATGTGTTAATGCCAAAGTGGAGCCCAATAGAAATTTATGTACTAAATGTATTGATGCTACTTTAAAAAATAGTCAATCTGTACAAATTGAACATATTTCACCAAACAACGAGGGGAGAGTTATGCCGACTAACTCGCCTCACGTGTCAGTACCTGCATCTCCCGCTCAGGAGGTGCGTGATATTGTAGCGCCGAGTGCATCTGGGCGGCCATTACAAATCACATTACAAGATATGGCTACTGTTATGACTGAAGTTTTGGCTAAACTACCAGAACTAAGAGGTAAACGTGATCACTCTGGGATGAGAACAGAGTGCGCTGATAATGCAAGGGCCATGTCTGATACTGCGTCACAGTTTGCAGAACGTGAAGACGGAGAGCTTCATTCTGTGGGTGACGGTTCTGATCCAAATAAACTGGACTCAGACATTTCAAATTTTAAATTTAAGCTTGAGAACCTCCGTGTGTTACTAGGGGAGGTATTAGCTGCTCTGAATGATTGTAACACAGTTGCAATCCCAGAAAAAATGTGTAGGTTGGATAAATATTTTGCGGTACCGACGAGTACTGACGTTTTTCCTATACCTAAGAGACTTACTGACATTGTTACTAAGGAGTGGGATAGACCCGGTGTGCCTTTCTCACCCCCTCCTATATTCAGAAAAATGTTTCCAATAGACGCCGCCACACGGGACTTATGGCAAATGGTCCCTAAGGTGGAGGGAGCAGTTTCTACTTTAGCTAAGCGTACCACTATCCCAGTGGAGGATAGCTGTGCTTTTTCAGATCCAATGGATAAAAAAGTAGAGGGTTACCTTAAGAAAATGTTTGTTCAACAAGGGTTTATATTGCAACCTCTTGCATGTATTGCGCCTGTCACGGCTGCAGCAGCATTTTGGTTTGAGTCTCTGGAAGAGACACTTCAATCATCCACACTAGATGACATCACACACAAACTTAAATTCCTTAAGTTAGCTAATTCATTTATTTCAGATGCCGTAGTACATTTAACTAAACTTGCGGCTAAAAATTCAGGATTCGCCATTCAGGCACGCAGAGCTCTGTGGCTAAAATCCTGGTCAGCTGATGTTACGTCTAAATCTAAATTGCTTAATATTCCTTTCAAAGGGCAGACCTTATTCGGGCCCGGCTTGAAAGAGATTATTGATGACATTACAGGAGGTAAAGGTCATGCCCTGCCTCAGGACAAGGCCAAAGCCAAGGCTAGACAGTCCAATTTTCGTTCCTTTCGTAATTTCAAAGCAGGAGCAGCATCAACTTCCTCTGCACCAAAACAGGAAGGAGCTGTTGCTCGCTACAGACAAGGCTGGAAACCTAACCAGTCCTGGAACAGGGGCAAACAGGCCAGAAAACCTGCTGCTGCCCCTAAGACAGCATGAATTGAGGGCCCCCGATCCGGGACCGGATCTAGTGGGGGGCAGACTTTCCCTCTTCGCCCAGGCTTGGGCAAGAGATGTTCAGGATCCCTGGGCGTTAGAGATCATATCTCAGGGATACCTTCTGGACTTCAAATCCTCTCCCCCAAGAGGGAGATTTCATCTGTCAAGGTTGTCAACAAACCTAACAAAGAAGGAAGCGTTTCTACGCTGCGTACAAGATCTTTTATTAATGGGAGTGATCCATCCAGTTCCGCGGTTGGAACAAGGACAAGGGTTTTACTCAAATCTGTTTGTAGTTCCCAAAAAGAGGGAACCTTCAGGCCAATCTTGGATTTAAAGATCCTAAACAAATTCCTAAGAGTTCCATCGTTCAAGATGGAAACTATTCGAACAATTTTGCCCATGATCCAAGAGGGTCAGTACTTGACCACAGTGGATTTAAAGGATGCTTACCTTCACATACCGATTCACAGAAGTCATTACCGGTATCTAAGGTTTGCCTTTTTAGACAGGCATTACCAGTTTGTAGCTCTTCCATTCGGACTGGCTACGGCTCCAAGAATCTTCACAAAGGTTCTGGGCACTCTTCTGGCGGTACTAAGACCGCGAGGAATTTCAGTAGCTCCGTACTTAGACGACATACTGATACAAGCTTCAAGCTTTCAAACTGCCAAATCTCATACAGAGATAGTACTGGCATTTCTAAGGTCGCATGGATGGAAAGTGAACGAAGAGAAAAGTTCTCTCTTTCCACTCACAAGAGTTCCCTTCCTGGGGACTCTGATAGATTCTGTAGAAATGAAGATTTACCTGACAGAGGACAGGTTAACAAAACTTCAAAATGCATGCCGTGTCCTTCATTCCATTCAAGAGACCAGAAATTCTCTTCTATGGTGGCTTTATCGGCCACATCTGTCCAGGGGAATGCCATTCAGCAGGCCAGACTGGTCAATTGTAACAACAGACGCCAGCCTACTAGGTTGGGGCGCTGTCTGGAATTCTCTGAAGGCTCAGGGACTATGGAATCAGGAGGAGAGTCTTCTTCCAATAAACATTCTGGAATTGAGAGCAGTCCTCAATGCTCTTCTGGCTTGGCCCCAGTTAGCAACTCGGGGGTTCATCAGGTTCCAGTCGGACAACATCACGACTGTAGCTTATATCAACCATCAGGGAGGGACAAGAAGCTCCCTAGCAATGATGGAAGTATCGAAGATAATTCGCTGGGCAGAGTCTCACTCTTGCCACCTGTCTGCAATCCACATCCCGGGAGTGGAGAACTGGGAGGCGGATTTCTTAAGTCGTCAGACTTTTCATCCGGGGGAGTGGGAACTTCATCCAGAGGTCTTTGCCCAAATACTTCCACGTTGGGGCAAACCAGAGATAGATCTCATGGCGTCTCGACAGAACGCCAAGCTTCCGCGCTACGGGTCCAGATCCAGGGATCCGGGAGCGGTCCTGATAGATGCCTTGACAGCACCATGGACCTTCAGGATGGCTTATGTGTTTCCACCTTTCCCGATGCTTCCTCGATTGATTGCCAGAATCAAACAGGAGAAAGCATCAGTGATTCTAATAGCGCCTGCATGGCCACGCAGGACTTGGTATACAGATCTGGTGGACATGTCATTCTGTCCACCTTGGTCGTTACCTCTGAAACAGGACCTTCTGATTCAGGGTCCTTTCAAACATCAAAATCTAACTTCTCTGAAGCTGACTGCTTGGAAATTGAACGCTTGATCTTATCAAAGCGTGGTTTTTCTGAGTCAGTTATTGATACCTTAATACAGGCTAGGAAGCCTGTCACCAGAAAGATTTACCATAAAATATGGCGTAAATACCTATATTGGTGCGAATCCAAAGGTTACTCTTGGAGTAAGGTTAGGATTCCTAGGATATTGTCTTTTCTACAAGAAGGTTTAGAAAAGGGGTTATCCGCTAGTTCCTTAAAGGGACAGATCTCAGCTCTGTCCATTCTGTTACACAAGCGTCTGTCAGAAGTTCCAGACGTTCAGGCTTTTTGTCAGGCTTTGGCCAGGATTAAACCTGTGTTTAAAGCTGTGGCTCCACCATGGAGTTTAAACCTTGTTCTTAACGTTTTACAGGGTGTTCCGTTTGAACCCCTTCATTCCATTGATATAAAGTTATCTTGGAAAGTTCTATTTTTAATGGCTATTTCCTCGGCTCGAAGAGTCTCTGAGTTATCAGCCTTACATTGTGATTCTCCTTATTTGATTTTTCACTCGGATAAGGTAGTTCTGCGTACTAAGCCTGGGTTCTTACCTAAGGTAGTCACTAACAGGAATATCAATCAGGAGATTGTTGTTCCATCCTTGTGCCCAAATCCTTCTTCGAGGAAGGAACGTCTTTTGCACAATCTGGATGTAGTTCGTGCCCTTAAATTTTATTTACAGGCAACTAAAGATTTTCGACAAACGTCTTCCCTGTTTGTCGTTTACTCTGGTCAGAGGAGAGGTCAAAAAGCTTCTGCTACCTCTCTCTCTTTTTGGCTTCGTAGCATAATTCGTTTAGCTTATGAGACTGCTGGACAGCAGCCTCCTGAAAGAATTACAGCTCATTCCACTAGAGCTGTGGCTTCCACTTGGGCCTTTAAGAATGAGGCCTCTGTTGAACAGATTTGCAAGGCTGCAACTTGGTCTTCGCTTCATACTTTTTCCAAATTTTCCAAATTTGACACTTTTGCTTCCTCGGAGGCTATTTTTGGGAGAAAGGTTCTTCAGGCAGTGGTTCCTTCTGTATAAAGAGCCTGCCTATCCCTCCCGTCATCCGTGTACTTTTGCTTTGGTATTGGTATCCCACAAGTAATGATGACCCGTGGACTGATCACACTTAACAGAAGAAAACATAATTTATGCTTACCTGATAAATTCCTTTCTTCTGTAGTGTGATCAGTCCACGGCCCGCCCTGTTTTTTAAGGCAGGTAAATATTTTTTAAATTATACTCCAGTCACCACTACACCCTTGGCTTCTCCTTTCTCGTTGGTCCTTGGTCGAATGACTGGAGGTGACGTAGAGGGGAGGAGCTATATAGCAACTCTGCTGGGTGAATCCTCTTGCACTTCCTGTAGGGGAGCAGTTAATATCCCACAAGTAATGATGACCCGTGGACTGATCACACTACAGAAGAAAGGAATTTATCAGGTAAGCATAAATTATGTTTTATCTGGCTCTCGTGATGAGTCAATCGAATGTTCAGATCGTTACGATTTAATTTTGATGGGAAGGCCTCAAGGTCTTTTTCTGTGCCTTCCCATAGAAACAGGATGTCATCTTAGTGGAATATTGGTCATTTGTATCTGTAAACACCTTGGTTTGCTCCCACCATCCCAGAAATAAATTAGCTGTGCCCATTGCGGTGCCTTGAGTTTGTAAATAGATTTTGTTGTTCAAAAGGAAATCATTTGTGGTCATCACGAATTTGAGTAAATTAAGTATGAATTGGTTATGATCAGGGCTTTCATCTGAGGACATGTTCAAGAAGTATTTGACTGCATTTAACCCTAAATTGGGGTCAATGCTAGTATACAGAGATTCCACATCACATGTGACTAGCCAGGTGTTTTCAGAAATGTTAATATCTTTAATAATCTGTAACACTTCCATCGTGTCTTTAACGTATGATGATAACTGGGTTAAAAATGGTCTTAAACGCTTTTGGTTAGGTTTTCGTTACCGGACACGATAGGTCTACCTGTGGTTGTTTGCTGTTTTTGTGGACTTTTGGAATTAAATAAAATGTTGACGTTTTAGGATGTGTGACGTTAAGAAATTTATTATATTGTGCATGAAATTCTACAGTTGGGTTCCCCCAAAGTTACCTGTAGCAGATCTTGTTCTTCAATTTTACATTTGCCGCCTCAAGATACATATCTTGTGGCCATATTACAATATTTCCGCCTTTGTCCGCATTGCGGATGATGATATTACTCCATGATTCCATGTCCGCTAGAGCCTTCCTTTCTTCTTTAGATAAGTTTAGGGATTTGAAATTAATATCAATATTATTGATACTGTGACATACAATCTGGTTGAAAACATCTATATTGGAGCAGCTATTCGTGGGAGGGACATATTTTGATTTAATTTTTACCATTTTCCACCAGTTAAGTCCTTCACACTGTTCTTGTTCTGAAATAAGGTCTTCCAATGCTTGGAATGATTCCAATTCTTCTTCAGACCAATTGGTTGGTGGATTGTCTGATTCCTTGTTAGAAAAGTGTTTTTTTAAAAGTAATTTTCTGAGAAACAATTATACATCCTTTATTACTTCAAATTTGTCCAAGAAGGTGTTGGGGCAAAAAGACAAACCTTTCGACAGAACACTGATGTGTTGTTCAGTTAAGATTCGATCAGATAGATTGATAATTCTTAATTTTTCATCCTCATTTTGGAGAATGGGCTGGGGTTTCTTTTGTATGATTTGGTTGTCTGAGGTTTGTCTTTTTGATTCTTTTTGTTTTTGGTTTGTCTTTTTTGTTTTTTCCACCCACCTCTCCTGGTGGTTCGGAATCTGTACTTGTGTCCTCTTCTAAAAAAGACTTTCTCTTTCTTTTTTCAACTATAACTGAGTTACTTGAAGTTGAGGGTTCAGTGGCTCTTTCTGTATCATAAATGTCTGTATCTGAGACATCTGTTTCTACTAGGTTAATTCTTCTTTGGGATCTGGTGTTCGTAATATTTGATCTGTTTTTCCACTTGTAAACTTTATTGTTCTGGAAATCCTGTATATCTCTCTGTAATTTGCCCTTTTTGGTCATTTTAATTTCATTTTCATACTTGTCAAGTTCTTTTTGGTATTTTTTATACATATTTTCAAATTCTTGCATATTCTCACATTGCTTTAATTGCTCATTTTGAATTTGAATCTGTTCTTCAAGTCTGTCATATTCTGAGGAGTCATGTTTGATGAGAATTCTCATCAGTTTTTTGGAGCATTCACTTAGTGCCTCCTACCATTCTACACTCAGATTCTTATCTTTGAATTCAAAGGCTGGAAATAATTGTATCCTCAAACCTCTGGGTATCAAGTTATTTTCAATAAATTGTTCACAGAATTGTTTGTCCCACCAGAGTTTATGTTTGAATAAGTTTTTATGCAATTCTCTTAACAGTGTGTCCAAGTTATTTGGTGTGGTATCTGCACTGGTGGACGATGAATTATTAAATACTTCATTCATATCCGCTAGTCTTTTTTGTTCTCTGGTCTGTCTATTTCAAATTTGCTTGCCATAGCTGAATATCACAATGTGTGCTCTTGTTTGCTAGAATCCTACAAAAGTTATAGGAATGAGAGTAAATGTGTTCAAAAAAGAATAGCAATGGCACTACATAAATAGAATGGGGATGCTCCGTTTGGTTTTATTGAGATATATTGTATATGCCTTATGAGCTAGAGTGCTTGTGCAAAGGAACAACTTGCAAGTATAGCCTAAATCGCTGAAGGGATTGAGACGGAAGGAATGCACTTATATAGCACTTCTAATACCCCTTAAATATTGGACATCAGACTAAACAAACAGGACCAAAAGGTTGAATTCTCAAATTAAAACATAACTTTTATTGCTACAAAGGTTGGATAAAATCACTATGTAAATGTGTGTAATTTAAAAACACATAGAAACTCGGAATATAATTATTCTGGCTGTGATGAAGCATTTGTGTATATGGGCATGATTTGAGGGCATTGATTAGTGTGCCTAATCAAGGATTGTAACACAGGTGTTAAGTATTCACACTACTGAGAGGGTAAGTGTGCCCAATAGAAAAAGTGTCTGGATTTGAATTTTTTTTTTAATTTGAGCACAGTAATTGTTGTACTTCTATGCTCATATATCTTTAAATGGTTTATATATTTTCACCGCTTGGTGTATACATAAATACACTGATCTCTAATATTACTTGGCTCTAGAGTAGAACTTTCCCTTATTCTGGCTCACCCATAGTGTTTGCGTAATAAATTACACTGTTTATACTAAGACTGTTAAAGCCTTATACAGGGACTGCAGAATTATTAGGCAAATGAGTATTTTGACCACATCATCCTCTTTATGCATGTTGTCTTACTCCAAGCTGTATAGGCTCGAAAGCCTACTACCAATTAAGCATATTAGGTGATGTGCATCTCTGTAATGAGAAGGGGTGTGGTCTAATGACATCAACACCCTATATCAGGTGTGCATAATTATTAGGCAACTTCCTTTCCTTTGGCAAAATGGGTCAAAAGAAGGACTTGACAGGCTCAGAAAAGTAAAAAATAGTGAGATATCTTGCAGAGGGATGCAGCACTCTTAAAATTGCAAAGCTTCTGAAGCGTGATCATCGAACAATCAAGCGTTTCATTCAAAATAGTCAACAGGGTCGCAAGAAGCGTGTGGAAAAACCAAGGCGCAAAATAACTGCCCATGAGCTGAGAAAAGTCAAGCGTGCAGCTGCCAAGATGCCACTTGCCACCAGTTTGGCCATATTTCAGAGCTGCAACATCACTGGAGTGCCCAAAAGCACAAGGTGTGCAATACTCAGAGACATGGCCAAGGTAAGAAAGGCTGAAAGACGACCACCACTGAACAAGACACACAAGCTGAAACGTCAAGACTGGGCCAAGAAATATCTCAAGACTGATTTTTCTAAGGTTTTATGGACTGATGAAATGAGAGTGAGTCTTGATGGGCCAGATGGATGGGCCCGTGGCTGGATTGGTAAAGGGCAGAGAGCTCCAGTCCGACTCAGACGCCAGCAAGGTGGAGGTGGAGTACTGGTTTGGGCTGGTATCATCAAAGATGAGCTTGTGGGGCCTTTTCGGGTTGAGGATGGAGTCAAGCTCAACTCCCAGTCCTATTGCCAGTTTCTGGAAGACACCTTCTTCAAGCAGTGGTACAGGAAGAAGTCTGCATCCTTCAAGAAAAACATGATTTTCATGCAGGACAATGCTCCATCACACGCTTCCAAGTACTCCACAGCGTGGCTGGCAAGAAAGGGTATAAAAGAAGAAAATCTAATGACATGGCCTCCTTGTTCACCTGATCTGAACCCCATTGAGAACCTGTGGTCCATCATCAAATGTGAGATTTACAAGGAGGGAAAACAGTACACCTCTCTGAACAGTGTCTGGGAGGCTGTGGTTGCTGCTGCACGCAATGTTGATGGTGAACAGATCAAAACACTGACAGAATCCATGGATGGCAGGCTTTTGAGTGTCCTTGCAAAGAAAGGTGGCTATATTGGTCACTGATTTGTTTTTGTTTTGTTTTTGAATGTCAGAAATGTATATTTGTGAATGTTGAGATGTTATATTGGTTTCACTGGTAAAAATAAATAATTGAAATGGGGATATATTTTTGTTTTTTGTTAAGTTGCCTAATAATTATGCACAGTAATAGTCACCTGCACACACAGATATCCCCCTAAAATAGCTATAACTAAAAACAAACTAAAAACTACTTCCAAAAATATTCAGCTTTGATATTAATGAGTTGTTTGGGTTCATTGAGAACATGGTTGTTGTTCAATAATAAAATGAATCCTCAAAAATACAACTTGCCTAATAATTCTGCACTCCCTGTATAACTATGCTGGCGTTAATGTATTGTGTTTATTGTTCTAAAAATTGTTGTAATCTCCAATTTTGCATGTGCAGAAGAGACTGAGTCATTCAGTATTCAGTGTTTATAATGTATGCTAATGTACACACTTATGATGTGCTGTACCAGCACTTTTGGTAGATCTGGTGGTTATTAGACCTTTATTTTAATTATTCACATCCTCCACTTCACACTTGATACTGTTATTGAATATGGTTATTGAAGCCGATCTTCAGGGGGTTAGTGTTAGGTTTTTTTTTAAGGGTGTATTGGGTGGGTTTATTTTTTAGATTAGGGGTTTGGGCTTGCAAAAGAGCTAACTGCCCTTTTAAGGGCAATGCCCATCCAAATGCCCTTTTCAGGGCAATGGGGAGCTTAGTTTTTTTTAGATAGTATTTTATTTGGGGGGTTGGTTGTGTGGGTGGTGGGTTTTACTGTTGGGGGGGTTGTTTGTATTTTTTTTTTTTACAGGTAAAAGAGCTGATTACTTTGGGGCAATGCCCCGCAAAAAGCCCTTTTAAGGGCTATTGGTAGTTTAGGCTAGTTTTTTTTTGGGGGGGGGGGCTTTTTTATTTTAATAGGGCTATTAGATTAGGTGTAATTAGTTTAAATTTCTGTAATTTGTTTATTATTTTCTGTAATTTAGTGTTTGTTTTTGTACTTTAGTTAATTTAATTTATTTAATTGTATTTAATTTAGTTAATTTATTTAATTATAGTGTAGTGTTAGTGTAACTTAGGTTAGGTTTTATTTTACAGGTACTTTTGTATTTATTTTAGCTAGGTAGTTATTAAATAGTTAATAACTATTTAATATCTATTCTACATAGTTAAAATAAATACAAACTTGCCTGTAAAATAAAAATAAACCCTACGCTAGCTACAATGTAACTATTAGTTAGTTAGGGTTTATTTTACAGGTAAGTATTTAGTTTTAAATAGGAATAATTTAGTTAATGATAGGAATATTTATTTAGATTTATTTAAATTATATTTAAGTTAGGGGGTGTTATGGTTAGGGTTAGACTTAGGTTTAGGGGTTAATAACTTTAATATAGTGGCGGCGACGTTGGGGGCGGCAGATTAGGGGTTAATAAATGTAGGTAGGTGGCGGCGATGTTAAGGCCGGCAGATTAGGGGGTTAATCATATTTAACTAATGTTTGCGAGGTGGGAGTGCGGCTGTTTAGGGGTTAATATGTTTATTATATTTGGGGCAGCAGATTAGGGGTTAATACGTTTAAGTAGGTGTCAGCGACATTGGGGGTGGCAGATTAGGGGTTAATAAATATAATATAGGTGTCGGCGATGTTGGCGGCAGCAGATTAGGGGTTCATAAATATAATGTAGGTGGCGGCGGTGTCCGGAGCGGCAGATTAGGGGTTAATCATTTTATTATAGTATTTGCGATGTGGGAGGGCCTCGGTTTAGGGGTTAATAGGTAGTTTATGGGTGTTAGTGTACTTTTTAGCACTTTAGTTATGAGTTTTATGTTACGGTGTTGTACCATAAAACTCTTATATACTGACTTTTAAATGCGTTGGGACTCTTGACAGGGTAGGGTGTACCGCTCACTTTTTGGCCTCCCAGGACAGACTCGTAATATCAGCGCTATGGAAGTCCCATATGTCATGATCCAATCATGTGGAGTAGTTGATGCCTGGATTGGCTGCTCAGCAGAGGTGGTATTGTCTCAGCCTGGAAGGGGTTAAGGTGAGCTGTTGTTTCTTTGTGTGGAATCTGTATTCAGAGAAGCTGTGGGCTGAGACACCTTCTCCCTCCTTAGAATAGTGCTGTTAGTGTAACTGTGTAGGAATGCAGAACGCTCCTCCCCTTGAGACTGATAGTGGGAGCTAAGACTTGATTGCAATTGGTTGAACTCGTTGTAAATCATAACCAGGGCGTTGTCTTTGACAAGACAAAGAGAATTTGATTCAAGTATGCAAGAGAAAGACTTTTTAGGCAGAACTGCCCTAGGGACTCAAGCGACTAACATCTGGAATGGCAGCTCTTCACATATCTAAAGGAACTTGGCAATAAGTTAGATATTGTGAGTAATTCTTTTCATGTCCCATTTTGTTTCTAAAGAACTGTAGCTTTGTAATTGTATGTTATTTTGAATGTCTTTATAATTTTGCACTGTGTAACCTGTATTGGTGTTTTTGTTATTAAACACACAGAAAATCTCATTCTGTCTTTTGGGCTCTAATATCCGAAGTCACACTCCTGTTGAGACAAGGTTAAAGGGACAGTCTACACCAGAATTTTTATTGTTTTAAAAGATAGATAATCCCTTTATTACCCATTTTCCAGTTTTGCATAACCAACACAGTTATAATAATATACTTTTAACCTCTGTGATTATCTTGTATCTAAGCCTCTGCAAACTGCCCCTTTTTCAGTTCTTTTGACAGACTTGCAGTCTAGCCAATCAGTGCCAGCTCCCAGATTACTTCACGTGCACAAGCACAGTGTTATCTATATGAAATATGTGAACTAACACCCTCTAGTGGTGAAAAACTGTTAAAATGCAATCTGAAAGAGGTGGGCTTCAAGGTCTAAGAAATTAGCATATGAACCTCCTAGGTTAAGCTTTCAACTAAGAATACCAAGAGAACAAAGTAAAATTGGTGATAAAAGTAAATTGGAAAGTTGTTTAAAATTACATGCTCTATCTGAATCATGAAAGTTTATTTTGGCCTAGACTGTCCCTTTAAAGGCACGTTATACCTAACTGTTAAATAGTGTGAGTTTTTAGGGGTTCCCCAGAAAAAAGTTTTGGTGGTGGCAGCAGGGAAATTGTTAATTAGAGCATTGTGGAACGGATGTGGGGTTAATGTGGTGTCTCTTTTGAGGTCCTTTTGCAGAGTTGCAAGATAAGGGAACCAGAGCTGTGTGCCATTAACCCCTTCATGCCCACACCCCTCTATTGTGACGTTGAGCAGGTTGGATTCGTCACAAACTGGTTGGCAGTGCTGGGGATATTTAGAGTTTTTTTAGTGCTATTTGTATAGTACTAATAGAAATTACATGTTTTTGTGTAATTTCCGAAAGACAGAACTCAGTGCCTAATTACAGAGACATTACAGTGCAAAGAAGCAGTTCTTTTTCCCTCCCTCTTGTGTTTTGTTGCTACACTCAGTATGGAAAAATATAGGAGAATGCCTGAATGGTCTCTGGAGTTTCTTTGCAAGAAAAGAGGAATTACTATTCTTGGCAAAGGGAAAGAACAGCTGATACTGAAATTGCTGGAGGCAGAGGGCCTCACAACAGAGTTTGAATCAGTCACAGAAAGGTGACTGTGGAAGCTGTAACTCAAGACCTGGTACCCAACACTGTTGACCCTCCTCTAGCCCAAGGACTGTTACCTAGTGCTGTTACCCCTGTGAGTGAAAAGGAGTCTGAGCTACAAACAGCACTCAGGTATTTGGGGGATGCTGATCCTAAACTGAGAATGGAATTGATTCTCAAGTTTCAAGAAGCAGCTGAGAGAAAAAGAGAGAGAGAGGCTGCTGAGAGAAAAAGAGAGAGAGAGGCTGCTGAGAGAAAAAGAGAGAGAGAGGCTGCTGAGAGAAAAAGAGAGAGAGAGAGGCTGCTGAGAGAAAAAGAGAGAGAGAGGCTGCTGAGAGAAAAAGAGAGAGAGAAGCTGCTGAGAGAAAAAGAGAGCACGAAATAGCTATAAGGGATACCCAGCGGAGACATGTGCTAGAGGTTTTTGACTTTACCATAACCGAGGCACCTCTCCTGTACCCAGAATTTTTGCAATATATTTGCCAGACAGTGAGCCCGTTGGCCAGAAGAGTGCTCCTGGGAATGGAACCTGATTCAGCAGCAGGGGCTACAGACAGCACTAACAACGAAGCCCCAGTAGCCAAGTGTTCCACTGTGCAAGCTATATCACCTCCCTGGAGGGAGGGAATGTGCCAGCAACTGACAACCGATTCTACAGAAGTACCTTCCCCTGGAACAACTCCCATTAAGCGGACAGAAGTTGCATTGGGCAAGGGGGATACCCGCCCATGCATTTGGTGCTACAAGTTTGGGCACCTGAGTTTTGCCTGCCCCACCAAGGAGAAACCTCAACATGCAGTCTGGGGTGGAAGTACAGCAGGAAAACTTGCATCAGCTTTGTTTGTGGGTGGGTCAGCAGGTAATCTGCAGAGTGCCACAGAGGGAGACTGTGTGACCATGAGACTTCAGGACACTGGGGCTGGATATCGCTTGGTGCACCCTGAAGTGGCAGAGGATATTATCCCAGGAGAGACTGTGGATAATGAAGAAGTCTGCAGGGAGTGCCCTGCGGCATGTGTACCCCTTGATTGGGGTGTGGGAAAAGGTTTGCAGGGGGTGGGGATTTCTGCGGATATCCCTGTTGTTTTGCTGGGGGATGATGTGGGCCGGATGCTTTGTCAGTACGCCCCAGAAGACAAAACCTGCAACCTGGAAGGGCCAGTAGAGGGCCCTGCACCAACTGAGGTACTGTGTGAAACTTTGGGGGACCCAGAGGGGAAGCTAGGGATGGACACATCGCTCGCTGCACCAGAGCTGGAGGTATCCCACCAAAGGATAAAGGATGATTCCCTTGAAAATGATTGCTGGGAGGGGGGGCTGAGGGATAATGCAGCTCTGCCTCTGTGTACACCAGTAATGTCTTGTTCTGATGAAGAGGGATGTATTGAAAATGTTTGTGACAATGTTACTTCTATTGAACCTGGGCGCTGGGAGGGAGAGCCTAGGGAGGGATGTATTGAAAATGTTTGTGACAATGTTGCTTCTATTGAACCTAGGCGCTGGGATTGAGAGCCTAGGGTTAATGGTGATTTACCTGAACCTGTACCAGTACTGTATTGTGCCAGTAAAAAGAGTTATACTGCCATTGATTGTGACAATGGGATGCCAGATGCAGTGTGTGGGAATGTGAGAGAGCATACTGGGGTAGGTGTGAACAGTGGCGTATCTGGCCTAAGCATAGCAAGAATTGCTCTTAGTCCCCCAGTGAGTTACCCTGAGGGGCTGCTAGATCCCTTTATGAGTGAGAGCGAGTGTGTGATATCCTGCAAGGAAATGTCCTCCACAAGAGAAATTGTGTCAGCTGATGCTAATTGTTACAAGGGGCAAATGAATGCTGAGAGTGCGCAGAAAGGGCTGATCTGGTCTTATGAACGAGGAAAGACTAGGATTTAGGTTGACATAGGGGACCAGTGTGGGCTGACCCCCTATTTCCACCATTTTAAAAGGGGAGGTGTCATGATCCAATCATGTGGAGTAGTTGATGCCTGGATTGGCTGCTCAGCAGAGGTGGTATTGTCTCAGCCTGGAAGGGGTTAAGGTGAGCTGTTGTTTCTTTGTGTGGAATCTGTATTCAGAGAAGCTGTGGGCTGAGATCCCTTACCCCTCCTTAGAATAGTGCTGTTAGTGTAACTGTGTAGGAATGCAGAAAGCTCCTCCCCTTCAGATTGGTAGTGGGAGCTAAGACTTGTTTGCAATTGGTTGAACTCATTGTAAGTCATAACCAAGGCGTTGTCTTTGACAAGACAAAGAGAATTTGATTCAAGTATGCAAGAGAAAGACTTTTTAGGCAGAACTGCCCTAGGGACTCAAGCGACTCACATCTGGAATGGCAGCTCTCCACATATCTAAAGGAACTTGGCAATAAATTAGATATTGTGAGTAATTCTTTTCATGTCCCATTTTGTTTCTAAAGAACTGTAGCTTTGTAATTGTATGTTATTTTGAATGTCTTTATAATTTTGCACTGTGTAACCTGTATTGGTGTTTTTGTTATTAACCCCTTAATGACCGCAGCACTTTTCCATTTTCTGTCCGTTTGGGACCAAGGCTATTTTTACATTTCTGCGGTGTTTGTGTTTAGCTGTAATTTTCCTCTTACTCATTTACTGTACCCACACATATTATATACCGTTTTTCTCGCCATTAAATGAACTTTCTAAAGATACCATTATTTTCATCATATCTTATAATTTACTATAAAATTTTTTATAAAATATGAGGAAAAAATTGAAAAAAACACACTTTTTTAACTTTGACCCTCAAAATCTCCTACACTTCAACAACTACCAAAAAACTCCCATGCTAAATAGTTTCTAAATTTTGTCCTGAGTTTAGAAATACTCAATGTTTACATGTTCTTTGCTTTTTTTGCAAGTTATAGGGCAATAAGTACAAGTAGCACTTTGCTATTTCCAAAAAAATATTTTAAAAAATTAGCGATAGTTACATTGGAACACTGATATCTGTCAGGAATCCCTGATTAACCCTTCACATATATATATTTTTTAAAAGAACACAACCTAAGGTATTAAACATGGGGTATTTTGACTCTTTCCATGCAACTATTTTACCACCAATCTATGCCAAAGTTTGAAAAAAAAAAAAAAAAAGTGGTGATTTTTTGACAAAATAGCAATTCAAGAATACATTTACTGAGAACGTTAAGGGTTACTGCCAAATAACACCCCAATATGTCTTCAGCAGCATCTCCTGAGTACAGTGATACCACCCATGTATAGGTCTGTTGGGTTCTCTGGGGACTAAAAGGCCTTATTTTTAGGGGGCGCATTCCAGTTTTTTAATTTGGAATTTTCACATCTGTCGTCATGCACCCATGTCCTATTTGGGACATTTCTGAAGCCGGACAATGCAAATTACCCCCATCAAACCATATATTTTTAAAAAGTAGACACCATAGGGTATTTCAAATGCTGGTATTTTAACACTTTGCATGCACAAATTCAACCACCAGTCTTTGTCAAACTTTTGGGTAGTCATTTTGGTGTGTTATTTTTCACACGCATTGTACTTTAGGCATGGATTCTCAGTTCCTGTTATATGTTACTGACCAAAAACACCTCAATATGTGTTCAACAACAACTTCTGAGTACAGTGATACCCCCCATGTATAGGTGTGTCGGGTTCTCTGGGGGCTAAAAGGCCTTAATTTTAGGGGGCGCATTCCAGTTTTTCAACTTGGAATTTTCATATCTGTCATCATGCACCCATGTCCTATTTGGGACATTTCTGAAGCCGGCCAATGTAAATTACCCCCATCAAACCATATATTTTTGAAAAGTAGACACCCTAGGGTATTTCAAATGCTGGTATTTTAACACTTTCCATGCACTAATTCAACCACTAGTCTTTGTCAAACTTTTAGGTAGTCATTTTTTTGCATTATTTTTCACACACATTGTACTTTAGGCATATATTCTCAGTCCCTGTTATGTGTTACTGCCAAAAAAAACCTCAATATGTATTCAACAACATCTCCTGAGTACAGTGATACCCCCCATGTATAGGTGTGTCGGGTTCTCTGGGGGCTAAAAGGCCTTAATTTTAGGGGGGGCATTCCAGTTTTTCAACTTGGAATTTTCACATCTGTCATCATGCACCCATGTCCTATTTGGGACATTTCTGAAGCCGGCCAATGTAAATTACCCCCATCAAACCATATATTTTTGAAAAGTAGACACCCTAGGGTATTTCAAATGCTGGTATTTTAACACTTTCCATGCACTAATTCAACCACTAGTCTTTGTCAAACTTTTAGGTAGTCATTTTTTTGCATTATTTTTCACACACATTGTACTTTAGGCATATATTCTCAGTCCCTGTTATGTGTTACTGCCAAAAAAACCCTCAATATGTATTCAACAACATCTCCTGAGTACAGTGATACCCCCCATGTATAGGTGTGTCGGGTTCTCTGGGGGCTAAAAGGCCTTAATTTTAGGGGGCGCATTCCAGTTTTTCAACTTGTAATTTTCACATCTGTCATCATGCACCCATGTCCTATTTGGGACATTTCTGAAGCCGGCCAATGTAAATTACCCCCATCAAACCATATATTTTTGAAAAGTAGACACCCTAGGGTATTTCAAATGCTGGTATTTTAACACTTTCCATGCACTAATTCAACCACTAGTCTTTGTCAAACTTTTAGGTAGTCATTTTTTTGCATTATTTTTCACACACATTGTACTTTAGGCATATATTCTCAGTCCCTGTTATGTGTTACTGCCAAAAAAAACCTCAATATGTATTCAACAACATCTCCTGAGTACAGTGATACCCCCCATGTATAGGTGTGTCGGGTTCTCTGGGGGCTAAAAGGCCTTAATTTTAGGGGGCGCATTCCAGTTTTTCAACTTGGAATTTTCACATCTGTCATCATGCACCCATGTCCTATTTGGGACATTTCTGAAGCCGGCCAATGTAAATTACCCCCATCAAACCATATATTATTGAAAAGTAGACACCCTAGGGTATTTCAAATGCTGGTATTTTAACACTTTCCATGCACTAATTCAACCACTAGTCTTTGTCAAACTTTTAGGTAGTCATTTTTTTGCATTATTTTTCACACACATTGTAATTTAGGCATATATTCTCAGTCCCTGTTATGTGTTACTGCCAAAAAAAACCTCAATATGTATTCAACAACATCTCCTGAGTACAGTGATACCCCCCATGTATAGGTGTGTCGGGTTCTCTGGGGGCTAAAAGGCCTTAATTTTAGGGGGCGCATTCCAGTTTTTCAACTTGGAATTTTCACATCTGTCATCATGCACCCATGTCCTATTTGGGACATTTCTGAAGCCGGCCAATGTAAATTACCCCCATCAAACCATATATTTTTGAAAAGTAGACACCCTAGGGTATTTCAAATGCTGGTATTTTAACACTTTCCATGCACTAATTCTTTGTCAAACTATTAGGCAGTCATTTTTTGTGTGTTATTTTTCACACACATTGTACTTTAGACATGAATTCTCAGCTCCTGTTATGTGTTACTGCCAAAGAAGACATCTCCTGAGTACAGTGATACCACCTATGCCTAAGTTTCTTGGCTTGTTCGGGGGGTGTAATGCCAAATGTCCAACATGCGTTTGTGATTTTTTTTTTCACATTTAACATATTTTCTTTGCCTATTGTCTTTTTGGGGGTATTTTAACATACCCCAATTTATTTGTTTCCATGAATGTGCATATTTTTGAAATGTTGACACCCCAAGGTATTGTATATGGTGTGCTTTGATGCATTTGAAGTAACTGTTTTAGCTAAAAAAATTGGAGAAAGTGTATGGTGGCATTTTTTCAATTTTCATTTTTACACACACATTGCTTTTTGACTATGATTTAGGAGAGACTGTTGTAAGTTAGTGCAAAAAAATACTTCAGGTTGTTTTCTGCTAGGCACCCTGAGTACACCTATGCCCCCCATGCATAGGTTTGCCAGGATTTTGGGAAGGTTATGTTACAATTTTATGACTTGTGATTTTAGTTATTAAGTGAGAGTATTTCTTCTGATAGGCCTATCTTTAGTTTGGGGCCTATTGTAAACCCCACTTTTATTTATTGCCATGAATGTGCATATTTTTGAAATGTTGACACCCCAAGGTATTGTATATGGTGTGCTTTGATGCATTTGAAGTAACTGTTTTAGCTAAAAAAATTGGAGAAAGTGTATGGTGGCATTTTTTCAATTTTCATTTTTACACACACATTGCTTTTTGACTATGATTTAGGAGAGACTGTTGTAAGTTAGTGCAAAAAAAATACTACAGGTTGTTTTCTGCTAGGCACCCTGAGTACACCTATGTCCCCATGCATAGGTTTGACAGGGGTTTTTGTAAAAAAAAAAAAAAGAACAGCCCCATTTTAGAAAAAAAAATATATTAGTGAAATGTAAAAATCTGGCACATTAAAAGTAAAAAAATAACAAATTTATTTATTTTTTAAAAATTGACCATTGTATGGTACCGCTTGAAGCAGTCCCCAATGCAGAGTCCAGGCTGTCCAGGGCAATCAGGACAGTGATATACAGTGTCCCTTCTCTGCCCCCTCTTGGTACAGACTCTGCATTTTTTTTGTGGTCTCTGCTTTGCGGCAGTAGGGGGGATTTTAAAAATAAAATGAGTAGCCCCAACTCTGCTCTCTCCCATCACCGCCCGGGGAGCAGGTGCATCATGGTACAAAATCCCTGAAATGATCTGGAGCTGAAATTGTAAAAAAGTCAGTTTCATTCCGGGGTTTGCTTTTTTGAACAACAAAAAAGCGTTGTGGGTTGCAATCTGCATTAGGTAAATTGCAACCTTTTTGTACCAGGCCCTTGTCTTCCGCATAATTAGGTAGGGCTGCAGCAGCTGATCTGCCAGATCAACCCCACCCATATGTCTGTTATAAGACTTGATGCACACTGGCTTCCTTATGATCTCAGCTCTGCCACGTACAGAGACCGCCACCATCCTCTCTGTGTGGATGGTGGTAAGAAGGTATACATCCTTCTTGTCTCTGTACTTCAGTGCCAACAGCTCCTCTTGGCGCAGAGCAGAGGTCTCCCCCCTTCGTAGCCGGGTGCGTACAAGTTGTCCTGGGAAACCTTTGCGGTTCTTTTTAATAGTACCGCAAGCTACTGTATCAAAGCAATACAGTAGCTTGAACAAAAGGACACTTGTATAAAAATTGTACAAAAAGTACAAGTGATACCCTTTGTTCATTAGGGGTAATATCAGGTCCCAGACAATCTTGCCAGTGGTTCCCATATGTTCTGGTCAACCTGGAGGGTCAAGGTGGCTATCCTTTCCCTCATACACCCGGAAGGCCTGAGTATACCCAGTCTCGCTCTCACAGAGCTTATACACCTTTACCCCATACCTGGAGCGCTTGGAAGGAATATACTGCTTGAATCCCAGCCTTCCCTTATACTTCATCAGGGATTCATCAACGCATATATTCCTTCCAGGTGTATAAGCCTCTGCAAACCTGGCAGAAAAGTGGGTAATCAGGGGGCGGATTTTATACAGCCTGTCAAATTGGGGATGCTCCCTAGGGGGGCACAGGCTGTTGTCGCTGAAGTGCATGAAATGAAGAATCATTTCATATCTCTGCCTCGACATACTCTGGGAGAAAATGGGGGTAGAGCAGATGGGGCTACTGCTCCAGTAGGAGCGAACGGAGGGTTTCTTTATGATGCCCATCAGCATTTTTTAAATTCTGGCACATTGATGGGGGCCCATTGCTGCTTTGCCAAATATGTTTCAGGCTTTGCAGCACGGTACTGATGGGCATATAAATTAGTTTGGGCGACAATGTTCCCCAATACATCATCACCCAGAAACACCTCCAGAAACTGTTGGGGGCTAAAACCTGCCACATCTATATTTATGCCAGCATTTGCTGTGAAGGGTGGGATATCTGGCCTCTGGAGATGAGGCGTTACCCACTCTTCAGCGGCAATGGCAGCAACACGCCTCCTTCTGGCAGGGGGGCTAGCAGGGGGGCTGGCAGGGGGGCTAGCAGCCACAGATACATCACTATCAGTTGAGACTGCATCTAATGATGTATCTGAGCATATGGCAGGGTCAAAATTGGGGTCTGAGTCAGACATAGAGGCATCTGACTCTGACGCAAGGATGGCATACGCCTCCTCAACACTATATCTTTTCTGTGACATTTTTGTATCTGTCACAGAAAACCAAAATTAATTAATTAACTAAATGGCCTTTGGGTTTTTTTTAAAAAAAGTACAGCTATGCTAATGCCAGTGATTTATAGCGATCACTGGCAAGCTAGGGGTTAAATACTCTTTAAATTAAATTAACTAAATGGCCTTTGGGTTTTTTTAAAAAAAAGTACAGCTATGCTAATGCCAGTGATTTATAGCGATCACTGGCAAGCTAGGGGTTAAATACTCTTTAAATTAAATTAACTAAATGGCCTTTGGGTTTTTTTTAAAAAAAGTACAGCTATGCTAATGCCAGTGATTTATAGCGATCACTGGCAAGCTAGGGGTTAAATACTCTTTAAATTAAATTAACTAAATGGCCTTTGGGTTTTTTAAAAAAAAAGTACAGCTATGCTAATGCCAGTGATTTATAGCGATCACTGGCAAGCTAGGGGTTAAATACTCTTTAAATTAAATTAACTAAATGGCCTTTGGGTTTTTTTAAAAAAAAGTACAGCTATGCTAATGCCAGTGATTTATAGCGATCACTGGCAAGCTAGGGGTTAAATACTCTTTAAATTAAATTAAATTAGCTAAATGGCTCTGAAAGGAGCCTTTGGGTTTTTAAAAAATGACAACAACAAAAATTAACCCCTAAAAAAATGCACAGACAGCAAAAATGTACAGCTATGCTAATGCCAGTGATTTATAGCGATCACTGGCAAGCTAGGGGTTAAATACTCTTTAAATTAAATTAGCTAAATGGCTCTGAAAGGAGCCTTTGGGTTTTTAAAAAATTACAACAACAAAAATTAACCCCTAAAAAAATGCACAGACAGCAAAAAAGTACTGCTATGCTAATGCCAGTGATGTATAGCGATCACTGGCAAGCTAGGGGTTAAATACTATTTAAATTAAATTAGCTAAATGGCTCTGAAAGGAGCGTTTAGGTTTTTAAAAAATTACAACAACAAAAATTAACCCCTAAAAAATGCACAGACAGCAAAAAAGTACAGCTATGCTAATGCCAGTGATGTATAGCGATCACTGGCAAGCTAGGGGTTAAATAGTCTTTAAATTAAATTAAATTAGCTAAATGGCTCTGAAAGGAGCCTTTGAGTTTTTAAAAAAAAATACAACAACAAAAATTAACCCCTAAAAAAATGCACAGACAGCAAAAAAAAGTGCAGCTGTGCTACTGCCAGTGATTTATAGTGATCACTGGCAAGCTAGGGGTTAATGGCTCTGAAAAGAGCCTTTGGATTTTAAATTTTTTAACAAATAAAAGAAATAAATCTCTCTCTGCTAAAATACAGGTCTCTCTCTTTCTCCAACAAAATGGCAAGTGAGGAGAGGGAGGGAGATCCACACTGATCAGAGTCAATATTTACAAATATTGACATGATCAGACAAATGGGGTATTTTATTATTATTATTTTTTTTTTCTAAGAAGGCTCAGATTGGGTGACCCTAGCTTGCCCCTATGGTGAGACAGGCTAGGGACACCCCCAGATGCCCCATGATGCACCGGGCATCGCCATTTTGGAAGCCTCATGGGGGAGGGGGGGGGGCGCTATATGTGGGGCTTTTTTATTTTATATTTTATTTATTTTTTCCCATTTTTTATTTTATTTATATACTAACTAAGTGCCTCGACCCACCGAGGCACTTAGCACACTAGCAGAGCATCGGAAGCGTGTCCGATCGCTTCCGATGCTCTGCTGCATTGCCGGGCTCCACGTGGAGCAAAACCGGAAGTGATCACTCAAGGGGGAGTGATCGCTCCAGTCCCGGCACTCCGTAACAGCACTGCAGGGATGCCCAGACATCGAGGCATCCCTGCAGTACTGTAATGGTGCCTGGAAGCGATCTTGATCGCTTCCAGCACTCACTTTAGCCGAGGACGTGCAGGGTACGTCGTCAGGCGTTAACTGCCTTTTTTTTTCAGACGTACCCTGCACGTCCTCGGTCACTAAGGGGTTAAACACATAGACAATCTCATTCTGTCTTTTGGGCTCTAATATCCGAATTCACACTCCTGTTGAGACAAGGTTAAAGGCACGTTATACCTAACTGTTAAATAGTGTGAGTTTTTAGGGGTTCCCTAGAACTCCCCTTTAATTTAAAAGTTTTGGTGGTGGCAGCAGGGCAATTGTTAATTAGAGCAGTGTAGACCAGATGTGCGGTTAATGTGGTGTCTCTTTTGAGGTCCTTTTGCAGAGTTGCAAGGATAAGGGAACCAGAGCTGTGTGCCATTAACCCCTTCATGCCCACACCCCTCTATTGTGACGTTGAACAGGTTGGATTCGTCACACTATAGAAAAAAGACTTTACAAAGTTTACCTAAATCGTTTTGCGCTAAGGCCAAAGAAGTGTGCAGTGACCCTAAACCTTCGAGACTCGTAATACCAGCGGGCGTAAAAAAAAGCAGCGTTAGGACCTGTTAACGCTGCTTTTTTACCCTAACGCACAACTCGTAATCTAGCCGAATTTTTTTTATGTACAATTCGATTTTAAAGGGAAATTCAAGTCTAAAATAAACTTTCAGGATTCAAATAGAGCAGGGGTGTCAAACTCAAATTCATCGGGGGCCGCATCAGCAGTTTGATCACCCTCAAAGGGCCTGCTGCCCCCCCCCAACCCCCCACCCCCTTTTGTTTTTATGCTGTTTTTCAGCCACAATAATTTTTGGTCATGGTATAATGTGACTTTTTTAAGATTAGGACACAAGGAAGGAACAATTATTTCTAATGTTAAAGTTCACAACTTTTTCACATTCACACACATATGTACGCACACACACAGAAACATACATTCACACATTTACACACACACAAAAAACATACATTCACACTGTCACATTAAAGGGACAGTTTACACCAGAATTTTTATTGTTTTAAAAGATAGATAATCCCTTTATTACCCATTTCCCAGTTTTGCATAACCAACACAGTTATATTAATATATTTTTAACCTCTGTGATTATCTTGTATCTAAGCCTCTGCAAACTGCCCCTTTTTTTCAGTTCTTTTGACAGACTTGCAGTCTAGCCAATCAGTGCCTGCTCCCAGATAACTTCTCGTGCACAAGCACAGTGTTATCTATATGAAATACGTGAACTAACACCCTCTAGTGGTGAAAAACTGTTAAAATGCAATCTGAAAGAGGTGGGCTTCAAGGTCTAAGAAACTAGCATATGAACCTCCTAGGTTAAGCTTTCAACTAAGAATACCAAGAGAACAAAGCAAAATTGGTGATAAAAGTAAATTGGAAAATTGTTTAAAATTACATGCTCTATCTGAATCATGAAAGTTTATTTTGGCCTAGACTGTCCCTTTAACACACACACACACATTTACACACACATACACATATTTTCACACACAAACATACCTTTACACACATATTTACACACACAGACATATAAATTCACAGATACACACACAAACATACATTCACACATTTATACACACACACACACACAAACATACATTCACACATTTATACACACACACACACAAACATACATTCACACATTTATACACACACACAAACATACATTCACACATTTACACACACACAAAAACTTTATTACTGCTCTGATTTAGGTGGGCAATAAACTAATGATAATGCAGTGTGAATGTTTTCCCATGCATGCAAGCATAACAGGCAGGGATAAGGTTAATAAAATCTGTGCAGACTACAAATCAGTCACAGACAGTACAAGTGTAGGAGCAGACTCCCGAGATCAAGATTTGATTTATTACCTGGGGAAGGCTGAGAGCAGAATAAGACAATCTGCAGAGACAGAGCCTCAGAACGGCTGTTTACTTAGAATTGTCCTGCTGACATATTATTTAAAAAAAACATGTTTTTCTTACCAGCCTCACTTTGTGCCTTCTGCTGCCTCTCTGGTCTCTGCTACTAGCCCTTTTCCCGCGTGTGCAGATACATAGGGAAGCTGGGAGGAAGTGATGAGGGAGCAGGAGGTCAGTGTCTTGTTCTCACTCAGTCACTTCCTACCAGCCAGAAGTTTTCCATAAGTTAAATATGTATGTGAAGGCTGGCGGCCGGCGGCGGCTACACGGGCCACATGACGAGGTCTGGTGGGCCGGATTCGGCCCGCGGGCCTTGTGTTTGACACCCGTGAAATAGAGCATGTCATTTTAAACAACTTTCCAATTTATTTTTATCACCAGTTTTGCTTTGTTCTTTTGGTATTCTTAGTTAAAAGCTAAACCTAGGAGGCCTCTAATCTGAATGCATTTTGACAGTTTTTCACCACTAGATGGTGTTAGTTCATGTGTGTCATATAGATAACATTGAGTTCATGCACGTGAAGTTACCTAGGAGTCAGCACTGATTGGCTAAATTGCAAGTCTGTCAAAAGAACTTAAAGTGATGGTAAATTGAGGGCAATGTGAAGGTAAAATCGTATTACTTAAGTCTCTATCACCAAAATCGCTAGTTTTTTTTAATTTAAAATTCAATTGTTTTTTTTTTAAATAATATTTTACTTACTGAGCGTTATCGCTCCTTGCTCCGCCCCCAGTATTACTTCCTGATCTGTGTATGAGTTGTAGTAGAGAGCGGAACAACCCGCTCTCTACGTCATTATATAAGGAATATTGTTCAACTATTCACTTTGCGCATGCGTTAATTGCTTAATACATGTTTTCAGACGATCAGTCTGAGATCTAACATGTAGCGCATGCGCATAGCTAACGAGGGGCATGTTAGTGTGTTTTACAGTCCCCGACTGGCCAGGATTCTGATTGCAAGTTGAAAACACGTGATTTTTAAAATCTATGGCGGCGATTGTACAGGTGGAGGAACGGAGCTGAAATGGAAGCATCTAAAAAGTAAATATTTACAAATACTGACAGTTTTCAGCGTTTTGGTGAATGAAAGTGCATTTTTTTTTTTGTTATCTATACTATCGCATGTTGAAGTTTGCAATACTTTACCATCACTTTAAATAAGGGGGCAGTTTGCAGAGGCTTAGATACTAGGTAATTACAGAGGTAAAAAGTGTATTAATTTGACAGTGTTGGTTATGCAAAACTAGAGAATGGGTAATAAAGAGATTATCTTTTTAAATAACAAAAATTATGATATTGACTGTCCCATTAAGTTGATTTAGTTGTTTTTCCAGTTTTTAGGAAGTTTTTTTTTTTTTTTTGTGATTCTTGTCCTCAATACTTCATTAACCCAAACATTATATTATTATAGAAAGCTCTATTGATATATATTCATATGTATCTGTTGAAACAATATCATTTTCAAAACAATTGTATATTATTTATGTTAATAAATTCCTTTTATATTTTTTATAAATAAAAAAAAGTTTTAATGCACTTTTTATTTTGCATGATTTCTTTGTAATGGAAATCAGAACTTTTACATGCTGCACAATGATTGGTTGATATGTGCAAAAGCTCTTTTCTATTTGTACATATTTGGTCACAGAAAAGGAGATAAGATAAACGGCACTAAAAAGACATTTCAAGGTGTCTGTCCAGGACTGCATAGCTATCCAAAGTTTGGTAACAAAATTACAGTTGTAAATTCTTTTAAAACATTTATTGTTTTTGAAGATTTTTTTTAAATGCAGTGTCTTAATTCTGATGCATGTGTAAAACAATTGACTTTCATATCTAATGTCCCTTTTTTAATTTAAAAATGAATTACGTTTTAAAATCTATAGCACACTGACTTTCAGGGTTTGTCACTCCCAGAGTAAATAAAAATATATATTGGAATATAGCAGATACTGATGTAAAAGGATGTGTAGTGAGAGTATGGTTTGCTGGTCAGAATAAGTTTTATTTTAAAGGGACATGAAACCCAATATTTTTCTTTCATACTTCAGATAGAGCACCCATGAATATAGGCAATGAGCATGATATTAGAAAGTTCTTTAATAATTGGGCAGTATTTTTAAAAATATTCCCTTCCACAGAAATAAATCGTATAATCTATCCTTTTCAAAACACAGAAATAGTCTTACTAGGGAACTGGTAGGCTCCTGGGAGGGGGTAGATGGGAATGGGTTTTCTCTCTTTTTTTTGTTGTTGTTGTTGTTGTTGTTGTCTTGTTTTGTTTTGCTCCACACAGGGAGGGGGAGGGAAAGAAAAAAGAAAACCCCCAAAGCATTGCCAGAGATAAATGATTATGTTGTACCAATATGTTGAATAGTATAAAATATAACTTTATGCATGTATGTCAAGTAGAATTAATACAGCATTGTATAAATTAATTTATGTAAAATTGTTGGACTACATTATGCTTTAACATCTCTTGTTTTTCATTTTTTTTTCTTTTCTGTACATGATAACAAATGTATTATTTTGTCTTTGAACAGTGTTTTGGATCATAAATAAAAATAATTAAAAAAAAATGGTGTGTTCTATCTGTACCATGAAATAAATATTTGGGATTTCATATTCTTAACTTTGGAGAGTCTGGTCTTTGTTGTCATCTATAGAGAGTAACAGTAATGCAGAATGCTGTTTATTAGTGTAGAATTTGTGCTGTGCTGACACTAGTATTTTTAGCACATTTTATCAAATATGTTGTAATACTGTTTGACAAGTGCAGTTAATAGTTAATTTGTCACATTTTTTAATCTCCATTTCAAGAGCTGCTTCTTGCAACACCTTTCATGGTATGAAAACAATGCTGCATAGTAACCAGTAGATTAAATCTAAAAATATTTTATGATTCATATAGAACAAGCAAATTTTAAACAACATATGTGTCATCGGGTCACCCAATCTATTTAGCTAGCTCCCAGTAGTGCACTACTTCTCCTTCAACAAAGGTTACATAAAGAATGAAACATTTGATAATATAAGTAAATTGGAAAGTTGTTTAAAATTGTATGTTCTGAAATCGTGAAATAAAAGTGATGGGTTTCATGTTTTGTTTTTTTTTTACCTAAAGACTGATTTTAGTGTTTTGTATTGTTTCTTGTAAATAGTCTAGCATTTGGCCAGTGTATCAGTGTTTAACTTCTCTAGTAACCATTCAGATTTTTAGGTAAAAGGCTGCCAGTTACTTTTTAGGGTGTGTACGACTATTATTCCATTCTTTCACTAAAGGTTCAGCCAGTCTAGCAAGTTTTTTTTTTCTTCCTGAAACAAGCTTTAGGAATCGTACATGTATACACTTTTTTAATCTTAGATGATTACAGTACATTGGTATTTGTGTAATGGCAACAGACTTTGAGTCAATACAGTCGTCAAGGAGTGTTCAGAGTGCAGATATTAAATACCCCAACTCAGCGTCGACGAGGTATGAATGAGAAGTTATTCCTCCAAAGAGGGCATGTTATTTATTTTGTTTCTACTTTATTAATTTTTTCAATGAGTTTTCACAAAAGGTGTTTAACATAACAAAGAATGTATTACAAAACTGTAAACAGAGATATTGTTTGCTGAAACTATACAAACATAACAAAATTAAAGGGATAAACTTTTGTTGACTGCCTCCTTATCTCATATCTTTTGACAGACTTGCAATTCAGGCAATTAGTGCTGACTCTTAAATAATTTCACGTGCTTGAGCACAATGTTATCTATTTAAAACACATGAACTAACGCTCTCTAGCTGTGAAAAACTGTCAAATGCAGAGGCGGCCTTCAATGGCTTAGAAATTAGCTTATGAGCCTACCTAGGTTTAGCTTTCAACAAAGGATAACAAGGGAACAAAGCAAATTTGATGATTAAAGTAAATTAGAAAGTTGTTTAAAATTACATGCCCTGTCTGAATCATGAAAGTTTAATTTGGACTTTACTATCCCTTTAAGTCATAAGCTGATTTCTAACTAAGCACACAATTCAACCAAGGTTTCAAGGAATACAAAGTGCTTTGCAGCTTTTGTCAGAGAGTGGAAAAAAAGAGGAAAGTGAAACAAAATATTATTTCATGGGAATGAAGTAGGGATAGAGAGATAAGCATGTAGGCTGCTCAATAGTGGATGATCACTAATGCCCAGTGTTTACTACAGATTTTAATGAGGTGCAGAATTGTTCCAGATATCGCTAATAAATTTGTAAGCCTGCATTTGTCCCGTGCTCAGAAAAATTGAGCCTTTCCGGTTGTAAGGATTGTTTGACCATTGCCATGCCTGATGCACTAATATTTAGTTAGAGGTATAGCTGACTTCCAGATGTATAATTCTTTTGTACTGCTCAACATAATAATGGGGAAGGTCTTTTTGGTCCTGTTTTTCCAATTTAGGTGAAAGCTAATTGTGCGATTCTACAGGTCAGACACACCAAGTTCTCAACGACCTGGCATCCCTACCAATGGTACAAGTATTTATTTACCTTTATTTCTCTTGTAAGATGTATCGAGTCCACGGATTCATCCATACTTGTGGGATATTCTCCTTCCCTACAGGAAGTGGCAAAGAGAGCACCCACAGCAGAGCTGTCTATATAGCTCCTCCCTTAGCTCCGCCCCCCCAGTCATTTTCTTTGCTGGCTTAACTGCTAGGAAGGGTAAAGTGAGTGTGGTGACAAAAATGTTAGTTTTTTATTTCTCAAGCAAAAGTTTGTTATTTTAAACCGGAGTGTACTATTTACTCTCTGGCAGAAAAGAGATGAAGATTTCTGCAGGGATGATGATTTTAGCACTTTGTAACTAAAATCCACTGCTGTTCTCACAAGGACTGAAGAGTACAGGAAAACTTCAGTTTGGGGGAACAGTTTGCAGGCTAAACTGCTTTGAGGTATGTTCAGTCTAATTTTTTTTAGACAGACTGTGTTAATTCTAGAAAAGGCTGACAATATCCCCATGAGGGAAGGGTAAGCTGTATTCAGAGACTTAGTAAGAATCCCAGCTTGCACAAATGGCTCATTAGTTACTGGTGACACTGATAAAAGAAAAAAGTTTTTATTATTATTTCAATAACGTTTTCTCTTGTTAAGTGTATTCAGTCCACGGGTCATCCATTACTTATGGGATATATTCCCTTCCCAACAGGAAGTTGCAAAAGGATCACCCAAGCAGAGCTGCTATATAGCTCCTCCCCTCACATGTCATACCCAGTCATTCTCTTGCAACTGACATAGTAGGAAGGTGTGAGAGGAGTGTGGATTTTTTATACTTAATTATTTCTTCAATCAAAAGTTTGTTATTTTAAATGGCACCGGAGTGTGCTGTTATTGTCTCTCAGGCAGTATTTAGAAGAAGAATCTGCCTGCGTTTTCTATGATCTTAGCAGAAGTAACTAAGATCCACTGGCTGTTCTCGCACATTCTGAGGAGTGGGGTAACTTCAGAAAGGGAATAGCATGCGGGGTCCCCTGCAGATGAGGTATGTGCAGTAGAATATTTTTCTAAGGAATGGAATTGACTAAGAAAATATTGCTGATACCGATGTAATGAGTACAGCCTTAAATGCAGTAGCGACTGGTATCAGGCTGATGAATGTATGTACAATAAGTAATTTTCTAAGGAATGGAATTTGACTAAGAAAATACTGTTAATACTGAAGTAATGTATGAGCCTTAACTGCAGTAGAAGCGACTGGTAGCAGGCTTATTAATAACACTACCTAACTTTTAAAGTGCATGTTTAAAACGTTTACTGGCATGTTATTCGTTTTTTGTGAGGTACTTTGGTGATAAATCTTTTGGGGCATGATTTTCCACATGGCTGTCGTTTATTTCTACATAGAAACGGTTAACTGAGGTTTCCCACTGTTGTAATATGAGTGGGAGGGGCCTATTTTAGCGCTTTTTTGCGCAGTAAAAATTCAGTTACAGTCTTCCTGCTTCTTCCTCCTTGATCCAGGACGTCTCTAGAGAGCTCAGGGGTCTTCAAAATTCATTTTGAGAGAGGTAATCAGTCACAGCAGACCTGTGACAGTGTGTTTGACTGTGATAAAAACGTTAATTGTTAAATGGATTATCCGTTTTTGGGTATTAAGGGGTTAATCATCCATTTGCTAGTGGGTGCAATGCTTTGCTAACTTAATACATTTACTGTGAAAATTGGGTTGCTATGACTGATTTGGTTCATTGTTATTTCAACTGTGACGATTTTTTGTGCTTCTTAAAGGCGCAGTAGCGTTTTTTATATTGCTTGTAAACTTATTTGAAAGGATTTTCCATGCTTGCTAGTCTCATTGCTAGTCTGTTTAAACATGTCTGACACAGATGAATCTGTTTGTTCACTATGTTTGAAGGCCAATGTGGAGCCCCACAGAAATATGTGTACTAAATGTATTGATGTCACTTTGAATAAAAGTCAATTTTTATCTGTAAAGAAATTATCACCAGACAACGAGGGGGAAGTTATGCCGACTAACTCTCCTCACGTGTCAGTACCTTCGCCTCCCGCTCAGGAGGCGCGTGATATTGTGGCGCCAAGTACATCAGAGAGGCCCATACAAATCACTTTGCAAGACATGGCTGCTGTTATGACAGAGGTATTGTCTAAATTGCCTGAATTAAGAGGCAAGCGCGATAGCTCTGGGTTAAGGACAGAGCGCGCTGATGATGTGAGAGCCATGTCCGATAATGCGTCACAATTTGCAGAACATGAGGACGGAGAGCTTCATTCTGTGGGTGACGGATCTGATCCAGGGAGACCGGATTCAGAGATTTCTAATTTTAAATTTAAGCTTGAGAACCTCCGTGTATTGCTAGGGGAGGTATTAGCGGCTCTGAATGATTGTAACACGGTTGCAATTCCAGAAAAAATATGTAGGTTGGATAGATACTTTGCGGTACCGGTGTGTACTGACGTTTTTCCTATACCTAAAAGGCTTACAGAAATTATTAGCAAGGAGTGGGATAGACCCGGTGTGCCCTTTTCCCCTCCTCCGATATTTAGAAAAATGTTTCCAATAGACGCCAACACACGAGACTTATGGCAGACGGTCCCTAAGGTGGAGGGAGCAGTTTCTACTTTAGCTAAACGTACCACTATCCCGGTGTAGGATAGTTGTGCTTTTTCGGATCCAATGGATAAAAAATTAGAAGGTTACCTTAAGAAAATGTTTGTTCAACAAGGTTTTATCTTACAGCCCCTTGCATGCATTGCTCCTGTCACTGCTGCTGCGGCATTCTGGTTTGAGTCTCTGGGAGAGGCCATTCGCACAGCTCCATTGGATGAGATTATGGCCAAGCTTAAAGCACTTAAGCTAACTAATGCATTTGTTTCTGATGCCGTTGTACATTTAACCAAACTAACGGCTAAGAACTCCGGATTCGCCATCCAGGCGCGCAGAGCACTATGGCTTAAATCCTGGTCAGCTGACGTGACTTCTAAATCTAAATTGCTTAATATTCCTTTCAAGGGGCAGACCTTATTCGGGCCCGGCTTGAAAGAAATTATTGCTGACATTACTGGAGGTAAGGGTCATACTCTTCCTCAGGACAGGGCCAAATCAAAGGCCAAACAGTCTAATTTTCGTGCCTTTCGTAACTTCAAGGCAGGAGCAGCATCAACTTCCTCTGCTCCAAAACAGGAAGGAACTGTTGCTCGTTACAGACAGGGCTGGAAAGCTAACCAGCCCTGGAACAAGGGCAAGCAGGCCAGAAAACCTACTTCTACCCCTAAGACAGCATGAAGAGAGGGCCCCCTATCCGGAAATGGATCTAGTGGGGGGCAGACTATCTCTTCGCCCAGGCTTGGGCAAGAGATGTCCAGGATCCCTGGGCGTTGGAGATCATATCTCAGGGACATCTTCTGGACTTCAAAGCTTCTCCTCCACAAGGGAGATTTCATCTTTCAAGGTTATCAGCAAACCAAATAAAGAAAGAGGCATTTCTACGCTGTGTACAAGACCTCTTAGTAATGGGGGTGATCCACCCAGTTCCGCGGACGGAACAAGGGCAAGGGTTTTACTCAAATCTGTTTGTGGTTCCCAAGAAAGAGGGAACCTTCAGACCAATCTTGGACCTAAAAATCTTAAACAAATTCCTAAGAGTTCCATCATTCAAAATGGAAACTATTCGAACCATCCTACCCATGATCCAAGAGGGTCAATACATGACCACAGTAGACTTAAAGGATGCCTACCTTCATATACCGATTCACAAAGATCATCATTATCGGTACCTAAGATTTGCCTTTCTAGACAGGCATTACCAGTTTGTAGCTCTTCCCTTCGGGTTAGCTACGGCCCCGAGAATTTTTACAAAGATTCTGGGCTCACTCCTAGCGGTGCTAAGACCGCGAGGCATAGTGGTGGCTCCGTACCTAGACGATATTCTGATACAAGCGTCAAGTTTTCAAATTGCCAAGTCTCATACAGAGATAGTTCTGGCATTTCTGAGGTCGCATGGGTGGAAGGTCAACGTGGAAAACAGTTCTCTATCACCACTCACAAGAGTCTCCTTCCTAGGGACTCTGATAGATTCTGTAGAAATGAAAATTTACCTGACGGAGGCCAGGTTATCAAAACTTTTAAATGCTTGCCGTGTCCTTCATTCCATTCCACGCCCGTCAGTAGCTCAGTGCATGGAAGTAATCGGCTTAATGGTAGCGGCAATGGACATAGTACCATTTGCGCGCCTGCATCTCAGACCTCTGCAATTATGCATGCTAAATCAGTGGAATGGGGATTACTCAGATTTGTCCCCTCTACTAAATCTGGATCAAGAGACCAGAGATTCTCTTCTCTGGTGGCTTTCTCGGGTCCATCTGTCCAAGGGGATGACCTTTCGCAGGCCAGATTGGACAATTGTAACAACAGATGCCAGCCTTCTAGGTTGGGGCGCAGTCTGGAACTCCCTGAAGGCTCAGGGATTATGGACTCAGGAGGAGAAACTCCTCCCAATAAATATTCTGGAGTTGAGAGCAATATTCAATGCTCTTCTAGCTTGGCCTCAGTTAGCAACACTGAGGTTCATCAGATTTCAGTCGGACAACATCACGACTGTGGCTTACATCAACCATCAAGGGGGAACCAGGAGTTCCCTAGCGATGTTGGAAGTCTCAAAGATAATTCGCTGGGCAGAGTCTCACTCTTGCCACCTGTCAGCGATCTACATCCCAGGCGTGGAGAACTGGGAGGCGGATTTTCTAAGTCGCCAGACTTTTCATCCGGGGGAGTGGGAACTTCATCCGGAGGTCTTCGCTCAACTGATTCATCGTTGGGGCAAACCAGATCTGGATCTCATGGCGTCTCGCCAGAACGCCAAGCTTCCTTGTTACGGATCCAGGTCCAGGGACCCGGGAGCGGCGCTGATAGATGCTCTGACAGCCCCTTGGGTCTTCAACATGGCTTATGTGTTTCCACCATTTCCGATGCTACCTCGACTGATTGCCAAGATCAAACAGGAGAGAGCATCAGTGATTCTGATAGCGCCTGCGTGGCCACGCAGGACCTGGTATGCAGACCTAGTGGAAATGTCTTCCTGTCCACCATGGTCTCTACCTCTGAGGCAGGACCTTCTAATACAAGGTCCTTTCAAACATCCAAATCTAATTTCTCTGAGGCTGACTGCATGGAGATTGAACGATTGATCCTATCAAAGCGTGACTTCTCGGAGTCAGTTATTGATACCTTAATACAGGCACGGAAGCCTGTTACCAGAAAAAATTTACCATAAGATATGGCGTAAATATTTATATTGGTGCGAATTCCAAGGGTTACTCATGGAGTAAGGTTAGGATTCCTAGGATATTGTCCTTTCTACAAGAGGGTTTAGAAAAGGGCTTATCTGCTAGTTCGTTAAAGGGACAGATTTGTGCTCTGTCTATTCTCTTACACAAACGTTTGGCAGAAGTTCCAGACGTCCAGGCTTTTTGTCAGGCTTTGGCTAGGAATAAGCCTGTGTTTAAGACTGTTGCTCCTCCGTGGAGCTTAAACTTGGTTCTTAAAGTTCTTCAAGGGGTTCCGTTTGAACCCCTTCATTCCATTGATATTAAGCTTTTATCTTGGAAAGTTCTGTTTTTGATGGCTATTTCCTCGGCTCGAAGAGTCTCTGAGTTATCGACCTTACATTGTGATTCTCCTTATCTGATTTTCCATTCAGACAAGGTAGTTCTGCGTACTAAACCTGGGTTTTTACCTAAGGTAGTTTCTAACAGGAATATCAATCAGGAGATTGTTGTTCCATCATTATGTCCTAATCCTTCTTCAAAGAAGGAACGACTTTTGCATAATCTGGACGTAGTCCGTGTCCTGAAGTTCTATTTACAGGCAACTAAAGATTTTCGTCAAACTTCTTCCCTGTTTGTCGTGTACTCTGGTCAGAGGAGAGGTCAAAAAGCTTCGGCAACCTCTCTCTCCTTTTGGCTTCGTAGCATAATACGTTTAGCCTATGAGACTGCTGGACAGCAGCCCCCTGAAAGAATTACAGCTCATTCCACTAGAGCTGTGGCTTCCACCTGGGCCTTTAAGAATGAGGCCTCTGTTGAACAGATTTGCAAGGCTGCAACTTGGTCTTCGCTTCACACTTTTTCAAAATTTTACAAATTTGACACTTTTGCTTCTTCGGAGGCTGTTTTTGGGAGAAAGGTTCTACAGGCAGTGGTTCCTTCCGTTTAAGTTCCTGCCTTGTCCCTCCCATCATCCGTGTACTTTGGCTTTGGTGTTGGTATCCCATAAGTAATGGATGACCCGTGGACTGAATACACTTAACAAGAGAAAACATAATTTATGCTTACCTGATAAATTTATTTCTCTTGTAGTGTATTCAGTCCACGGCCCGCCCTGTCTTTTTAAGGCAGATCTAAATTTTAATTAAAACTCCATTCACCACTGCACCCTATGGTTTCTCCTTTCTTGTCTTGTTTCGGTCGAATGACTGGATATGACATGTGAGGGGAGGAGCTATATAGCAGCTCTGCTTGGGTGATCCTCTTGCAACTTCCTGTTGGGAAGGGAATATATCCCATAAGTAATTGATGACCCGTGGACTGAATACACTACAAGAGAAATACATTTATCAGATAAACATAAATTATGTTTTTTTGAGGGACTTTAAGGGGTCTTTGTGGCTTGTTTAAGGGTTATTAACTCACATGGCTAGTTTAGGAAGCACTCTGTTGTGTTTCTATTAGGCCCCATGACATTGAGTGAGGTGGGAGGGGCCTATATTCAGGCCTCAGTTGCGCAGTTTCTTTTCCTCAGAGACATCCAGCTGCTTCTCCAGAGGGTCCTGCTGTGTTTGAGGGCTGTAAAGAAGTTTTTTCCCCCCACAAATTGTTCATAAAGGGTAGGTAGGAGCCACAACAGAGCTGTGGCAAGGTGCTGAACGTTTTTTACTGGTTTTTGACGTTTTGTCAATCCGGTTTTTACATTAAGGGGTTAATTGTTTATTTGCATAGCTGTGCAAAGTTACTAAGGCTTTATGATGCTACTGTAAAAATTTTGTTGAGTTTACTGCTTTTTTACACTGTTTTGCAGAGTTTGTGCAGCTTCTTTTCTCTTAAAGGCACAGTACTGTTTTTTTTTCAAAGTATTATTTACTTTGAATAAAGTGTTTTCCAAGCTTGCTTGTTTCATTACTAGCCTGTTTAACATGTCTGACACTAAGGAAAATCCTTGTTTAATGTGTTTAGAAGCCATTGTAGAACCCCCTCTCAGAATGTGTCCCATTTGCACTGATATGTCTATAAATTATAAAGCGCATATTTTAGCAATGAAAAATATAGCAATAGATGATTCTCAGACAGAAGGAAATGAGTTTTTGACATCTAGCTCTCCCCAAGTGTCACAACCAGTAACGCCCGCACAAGTGATGCCAAGTACCTCTAATGCGTCAAATTCATTTACTTTACAAGACATGGCCACAGTTATGAATAAAACCCTCACAGAGGTTTTCTCTAAACTGCCTGGTTTACAAGGAAAGCGTGACAGCTCTGGGTTAAGTAAAGCTGAGCAGTCTGACGCTTTAGTAGCTGTATCTGATATACCCTCACAATGTTCTGAAGTAGGGGTAAGGGATTTGTTATCTGAGGGAGAAATTTCTGATTCAGGAAAGACTCTCCCTCAGACAGATTCTGACATGACGGCCTTTAAATTTAAGCTTGAACACCTCCGCTTATTGCTCAGGGAGGTATTAGCGACTCTAGATGATTGTGACCCAATAGTGGTTCCAGAGAAATTGTGTAAAATGGACAAATACTTAGAGGTTCTTAGAGGTTACCTGTTTACACTGATGTTTTTCCAGTCCCTAAGAGGATTGTGAATATTGTTACTAAGGAGTGGGATAAACCAGGTATTCCGTTTGCTCCCCCTCCTGTTTTTAAGAAAATGTTTCTACTCTATCTAAGCGTACAACTATACCTATTGAAGACAGTTGTGCTTTCAAAGATCCTATGGATAAAAAATTTTTGTTCATCAAGGTTTTCTTCTCCAACCTATTGCGTGCATTGTTCCTTGTAACTACTGCAGCTGCTTTCTGGTTCGAGGCTCTAGAAGAGGCTCTTCAGATGGAGACTCCATTAGAGGATATTATGGATAGAAATAAGGTTCTTAAGTTGGCTAATTCTTTCATTACAGATGCAGCTTTCCAACTGACTAAGTTAGCAAAGAATTCAGGTTTTGCCATTTTAACATGCAGGGCGTTATGGCTTAAGTCCTGGTCTGCTGATGTATCATCAAAATCTAAACTTTTGAACATCCCTTTCAAAGGAAAGACCCTATTTGGGCCTGAACTGAAAGAGATGATTTCAGACATCACTGGAGGGAAAGGCCATGCTCTCCCTCAGGATAAAACAAATAAATTGAGGACCAAACAAAATAATTTTCGTTCCTTTCGGAATTTCAAGGGTGGTCCCGCTTCAGCTTCCCCTGCTGCAAAGCAAGAGGGGAATTTTGCCCAATCCAAGTCAGTCTGGAGACCTAACCAGGCTTGGAACAAGGGCAAACAGGCCAAGAAGCCTGCAGCTGCCTCTAAGACAGCATGAAGGGGTAGCCCCCGATCCGGGACCGGATCTAGTAGGGGGCAGAATCTCTCTTCGCTCAGGCTTGGGCAAGAGATGTCCACGATTCCTGGGCTTTAGAAATTGTGTCCCAGGGATATCTTCTGGACTTCAAAGACTCTCCCCCAAGGGGAGGTTTCACACTTCTCAATTGTCTGCAAACCAGACAAAGAGAGAGGCGTTCTTATGCTGTGTAGAAGACCTACATACCATGGGAGTGATCCGCCCAGTTCCAAAAGCGGAACAAGGGCTAGGGTTTTACTCAAACCTGTTTGTGGTTCCCAAAAAAGAGGGAACTTTCAGACCAATCTTAGATCTCAAAATTCTAAACAAGTTCCTCAGAGTACCATCGTTCAAGATGGAGACTATTCGGACTATTCTACCTCTGATCCAGGAGGGTCAATATATGACTACCGTGGACCTAAAGGATGCGTATCTACACATCCCTATTCACAGAGATCATCATCAGTTCCTCAGATTCGCCTTTCTGGACAGACATTACCAGTTTGTGGCCCTTCCCTTCGGGTTGGCCACGGCTCCCAGAATTTTTACAAAGGTGCTAGGGTCCCTTTTGGCGGTTCTAAGACCCCTGGGCATAGCAGTGGCGCCTTATCTAGACGACATCTTAATTCAGGCGTCGACTTTCCAGCTAGCCAAGTCTCACACAGACATCGTGTTGGCTTTTCTGAGATCTCATGGGTGGAAGGTGAACATAAAAAAGAGTTCTCTCTTCCTTCTCACAAGAGTTTCTTTCCTAGGGACTCTAATAGACTCGGTAGAAATGAAAATATTTCTGATGGAGGTCAGAAAATCAAAACTCTTAACCACTTGCCGAGCTCTTCATTCCATTCCTCAACCATCAGTGGCTCAGTGTATGGAGGTAATCGGTCTCATGGTAGCGGCAATGGACATAGTTCCTTTTGCCCGTCTACACCTCAGACCACTGCAACTATGCATGCTCAAACAGTGGAATGGAGATTATGCAGATTTATCTCCTCAACTGCATCTAGACCAGAAGACCAGAGACTCAATTCTCTGGTGGTGTTCTCAGGACCACCTGTCTCAGGGAATGTGTTTCCGCAGGCCAGAGTGGCTCATTGTAACGACAGATGCCAGCCTGCTAGGCTGGGGTGCTGTCTGGAACTCCCTGAAAGCACAGGGCTTATGGTCTTGGGAAGAAACTCTCCTCCCGATAAACATACTAGAACTGTGAGCGATATTCAATGCGCTTCAGGCGTGGCCTCAGCTAGCTGCGGCCAAATTCATCAGATTTTAGTCGGACAACATCACGACTGTAGCTTATGTCAATCATTAAGGAGGAACACAGAGTTCTCTAGCGATGATGGAGGTAACCAAAATAATCCGGTGGGCGGAGGATCACTCTTGCCATCTCTCGGCAATACATATCCCAGGGGTAGAGAACTGGGAGGCGGATTTCCTAAGTCGTCAGACTTTTCATCCAGGGGAGTCGGACCTCCATCCGGAGGTATTTGCCCAGCTAACCCAGCTATGGGGCACACCAGAATTAGATCTGATGGTGTCCCGTCAGAATGCCAAACTTCCTTGTTACGGGTCCAGGTCCCGGGATCCCCAGGTGGTACTGATAGATGCTCTAGCAGTACCCTGGTCCTTCAATCTGGCTTATGTATTTCCACCGTTTCCTCTACTCCCATGTCTGGTTGCCAGAATCAAGCAGGAGAGGGCTTCGGTACTTCTGATAGCACCTGCGTGGCCACGCAGGACTTGGTATGCAGACCTAGTGGACATGTCATCTGTTCCACCGTGGACTCTGCCAATGAGGCAGGACCTTCTAATCCAAGGTCCATTCACGCATCCAAATCTAATTTCTTTGCGTCTGACTGCTTGGAGATTGAACGCCTGATTCTATCAAAGCGTGGTTTCCCTGAGTCGGTTATTGATAAGATTTGGCGCAAATATTTTTATTGGTGTGAATCCAAGGGTTACTCATGGAGTAAGATTAGGATTCCTAGAATATTGTCCTTTCTCCAAGAAGGATTAGAGAAGGGATTATCAGCTAGTTCCTTAAAAGGACAGATTTCTGCATTGTCTATTCTTTTACACAAGCGTCTGGCAGATGTTCCAGACGTTCAAGCGTTTAGTCAGGCTTTAGTCAGAATCAAGCCTGTATTCAAACCTGTTGCTCCACCATGCAGCCTAAACTTAGTTCTTAAAGTTCTTCAAGGGGTTCCGTTTGAACCTATGCATTCCATAGATATTAAGCTTCTATCTTGGAAAGTTCTGTTTTTAGTAGCTTTCTCTTCGGCTCAACGAGTTTCTGAGTTATCTGCTTTACAGTGTGACTCACCTTATCTTGTTTTCCATGCAGATAAGGTGGTTTTACGTACCAAACCTGGATTCCTTCCTAAGGTGGTTTCTAATAGGAATATCAATCAGGAAATTATTGTTCCTTCACTGTGTCCTAATCCTTCTTCATAGAAGGAACGTCTGTTGCACAATCTTGATGTGGTTCGTGCTTTAAAATTCTACTTGCAAGCAACCAAAGATTTCCGTCAAACATCTTCATTGTTTGTTGTTTATTCCGGTAAACGGAGAGGTCAAAAGGCTACAGCTACCTCTCTTTCCTTTTGGCTGAAAAGCATCATCCGTTTGGCTTATGAGACTGCTGGCCAGCAGCCTCCTGAAAGAATTACTGCTCATTCTACTAGAGCAGTGGCTTCCACATGGGCTTTTAAAAATGAGGCTTCTGTTGAACAGATTTGTAAGGCGGTGACTTGGTCTTCGCTTCATACTTTATCCAAATTTTCCAAATTCGATACTTTTGCTTCTTCGGAGGCTATTTTTTGGGAGAAAGGTTCTACAAGCAGTGGTGCCTTCCGTTTAAGGTACCTGTCTTGTCCCTCCCTTCAACCGTGTCCTAAAACTTTGGTATTGGTATCCCACAAGTATGGGTGAATCCGTGGACTCGATACATCTTACAAGAGAAAACAGAATTTATGCTTACCTGATAAATTTCTTTCTCTTGTGATGTATCGAGTCCACGGCCCGCCCTGTCTGTTTAAGACAGGTAGTATATTTTTATTTGAAAAACTTCAGTCACCTCTGCACCTTATAGTTTCTCCTTTTTCTTCCTAGCCTTCAGTCGAATGACTGGGGTGGCGGAGCTAAGGGAGAAGCTATATAGACGGCTCTGCTGTGGGTGCTCTCTTTGCCACTTCCTGTAGGGAAGGAGAATATCCCACAAGTATGGATGAATCCGTGGACTTGATACATCACAAGAGAGAGAAATTTATCAGGTAAGCATAAATTCTGTTTTTGTCATCTGAAATAGCTGCCTTTTCTGTTAAAATCTTCACCTATACTAACAATTTCAATACTGCAGTAAATACTGCCAAAACCCCATGTAAACAAGAGGCATTAGAAAAAAAGTAGCCTCCTAAAGGTGGGGTTGGAAAGTGAGAGAGCCTAGACATTTTTCAATGGTGTTCCTGCATCAACATCAAATCCCTTTAAAGGGGAGACATTTTTTAACCCCTTAACGATTATCCATATACAGAGTATGTCAGCACTTGTTTCTAGTGCAAGTCTTGCTGATGTCGGCAAGACCTCACTATAACTGTATGCCTCCGAAGTGAGGCATTCAGTATTAGCTCTGGCAAACCTGAGGTATGAAACCCCTTAATGACCATGCAATGTTCAGGGTATGCCGGTTGTTAAGGGGTTAATGTACAATGTCTATTGACGATGTGGGGGTTTCCATTTCTGTTAAGTGGAAGTGTACACTGCAGATTTCACATGCCTAACCCTGCAACATATCTGTCCCTAATTGGCCTGAGGGATGAAATGAGGAACTGCAAAACAGTCATTATTTTTGCTATCAAAATGACTGTGGCTAACCTTGTCTTCTGCAGTAACAAGTCTGGATTGGTAATTGATGGAGGTAGCTTGACCTCCATCAAATAATAGCGGTGTGTGTTAATTAAAGACAAAAAAAACAATTTCATTTATAGGCTTAAATGGACAGTGATGTCAAAATGTATCTGATTCAGACAGAGCATACAATTTTCCAGTTTACTTCTATTATTTAATTTGCATCATTCTCTTGGTATCCTTTGTTGGAAAGCATACCTAGGCTCTGGGAACAGCAATGTACTACTGGGAGTTAGTTGCCTATTGGTGCCTGCACATATGACTCTTTTCATTGTCTCACTCAGGGTGTTCAGCTAGCTCCCATCAATGCATTGCTGCACCTTTTAACAAAGGATACCAAAGAAAGAAGCAAATTTGATAATGAAAGTAAATTGAAAAGTTGTTTAAAATTGTATGCTCTATCTGAAACATGAAAGAATAAATTTGGGTTTTGTATCCCTTTTAAAAGAAGTCATAGCTTTTGATATCCCATGTCACTAAATTAGCTTTTGATGCCTAGCAATACTTTTATGTACAAGATGGATAAGAGTTGTAGATATATTTGATTTATATCATTTCTTTTGGGCAGGTATGGGATGAGACATAAATGGACATCTTATGAATCCAGCTTCTGAATGATGAGACCTGACCTATGGATTTAGCTCTTAAGGATATGCACTGTAATGTATAAGCACTTGGCTGCCATGAGAAGCACCTTCAGCGGTGACAAGGTTTTCCATCTCAACAAAGTAAATGTGTTTCTGCTGAAATGTCTGGGTTTCCTTTTTGCTATTGTTTTGTTCATGGAATTCTTGCTTTACTACGTTGTGATTGGGCAGTGCAGCTGGCCAGATATTAAGGGTGTGGCAGATCACAACACTGGATCCACTCTGAGGGTCATGTTTTTAGCAGACACACACCTTCTTGGAGAAATCAGGGGCCACTGGTTTGACAAATTACGAAGGTGAGGTCATAATTTCGAATTTATTCTGTGGATCCTAAATCATGTGTAGGATTAATGGGACGATATACTGTAACAGTTTCTCCTTTCTAATGTGTCCCTGACTATCCATTTGGAGTGTATGATATTGTTTACAAATAGCTTGTTTCGCTTTATTTTTTCATTTGAAATAGCTGTGTATACCTGTGGAAACCACCAACTATATTAAAAAAATGAATACTGCGGGTGCTCTGAAGTAAAACTCTGTGAACAAGTGGCAGCAGCAGCCAAGTGAGGGCTGTAGACATAGGAACTAAAATGGTGATTTTTCAATTGTTGTCTCTAAGGGTTCAATTTATCAAAGCGTCAATCTCAGTGCATTTGCCGGCGTCAATACACTCGCCAGACATTGCTGACGCGGATCTGAATACGATCCCCTTATTTGTAAAAAAAGCCGTCAAAAACACGCGCGTCAAGTACGGTGTGAAGAGCATCGGACTGGTGTTAACTAACAGTCATTGATGTTGCTGTTATTCAGGTTTTTCCAAACTTTATTTATACCATTTCATTACTGTCTATGAACAAGCACATTTCTCTAAAGCTAATCTCAACAAACAATATCTCATAGAAAGTTATTTTTATATGTATTTGTTATACCCACAAATCTGTTATATGATACTTTCACATAAATGAATGTGTATTTGTATTTATAGAAGTCATGATATGCTTTTATCTCATATTTTTTTTTATAAAGGATTATTAATGCTAGAATTTTTACATATATCTTTGCACATACTTGTGTGTGTATGTATGTATGTATATATATATGTGTGTATGTATGTATGTATATATATATATATATATATGTGTGTATATATATATATATGTATATATATATATGTGTGTGTGTGTATATATATATATATATATATATATATATATATATATATATATATATATATACACAGATAGCCCTCAGTTTATGCCGGGGTTAGGTTCCAGATGGAATGGTTGTAAATCGAAACTGTTGTAAATTGAAACCCAGTTTATAATGTAAGTCAATGGGAAGTTAGGTAGGTAGGTTCCAGGCCCCTCTCAAAATTGTCATAAGTAACACCCAATACATTATTTTTAAAGCTTTGAAATAAAGACTTTAAATGCTAGACAGCATTATAAACCTAATAAAATAATCACACAACACAGAATATATAATTAAACTAAGTTAAATGAACAAAAACATTTGCTAAACGGCATTATAAACCTAATAAAATAATCACACAACACAGACTTCACTTGCATTTTTCTGCAAACAGTTCTTTCTATGCATTCCAATCTGGACTGAGTTATAGACAGGAAGATCTTGTTCCTTTGAAATCTGCTGGATAGCTCAGGTCTGGTTAAACTGATAAATTTCAGCTTGCTTGGCTTTGCTGCAACACAAGCGGACAGCTCCACCTACTGGCTATTTTAATGACTGGAAAAAAAGGTTGTTATTCTGAAACGGTGTAAATTGAACCGTTGTAAAACGAGGGCCACCTGTATATATAATGTGTGTGTATGCGCGTTATGTCAGAAATCTTTTTCAAACATATTTACATGTCCCGAAATTCCTTTTTTTTGTTCTAAACAATGTTGTCTTTCATATCTCTGTGTTTATTTATACCAATATATGTATATAGTGTAAATTTATTATTATTCTGAGCAGGAATAATTGCAATTATAACATGTAATCAGGGTATGATATGCATTTATTTGCAATCAATGGATATTTTAAGAGCTGGGACAGTTTTCTCTCTGCACCTGTGTAACCTCTCCTGATTGCAATCTAGTTTTAAAAACCACCCCTTTACAGGTATTATAATATGGGCTGGCATATAAAATGACATTTCTTACTGAAAAAGAAATTCAAGAGAAGGAAGAAAACACTGAAAATAGTATGACAGTAAAGAGGTGATTTTAATTTCTGCTGTATCTGATTCATGACAGTTTAATGTTAGGTGGGCTATCCCTTTGAGCTATCATCTTAAGATTATATTGAATCAAACATCAATTAGAATTTTGAAAACCTTGTCTAAAATATTACACTGTGTGTCCTAATGTCAGCAATGTTTATCTTTAATTCTAAATTCACATTTACATACTTTCAAAGTATAATACACAATGTAACAAATGGCATTTACAAGTTCTGATGAGTGATCAATGACACAAGTATCGAGCATTTTGATTTGTTAGTGATAGTTTAAAATGTATATTTGAATCAGATTGGCTGATAAATCATGTGATCATGCATATTCCAATCAAAAGTGGTTGAAAAATGAGTGTGTTGGTTGTTTAGGAGTTTGTTTAGTAACTTGTATTACATGGCTTAAACATGGTGCACATATTTTCCCAAAAAATAAAAAGGAAGTTAGCTATATTATGTTGTGTATTTATTTCATTTTTATCTCTCTATTAGTGCGACATAGAAATAATATTGTCCCCTTGCTTTGTAATGAGAGACAAATTTGTAGCATAATCCATAAGTAGTAATGTATTTTTTATTTTTATCCCTATAGCTACTACTGCACCAAATGTGGAACAATAATATTGTTTGATTTAGAAAGGGTATTCAATTTTAATAGAGTTTCTAATTTACTTTTATTATGTAATATACTAAATTCTCTTGCAGCATCGAACATAAGCTTTCTGTATTTTCAGATTCCCATTGACTTCTATGGCATTCGCGGCCTCAAGGGTGGCGGTTTGAACGATAGGTATGCTGCGTCAGAATAGACGCGAGCGTACCTGTTGAATGTTTGATACATTTGGAAAAGGGTCGGATTGAGATCGCGGGATTCAAGTGTATTATCAGTTGAAGCTTTGATAAATCTAGGTCCAAGTATTCACAAAAATATTAAGACAGCCGCACTCAACTGAGGCAGAACAAAATCTGGAAAAACTTCTGTGCTTGTCTACAAGGCCAGTGCTCCTCAGGAGAAATATCCTGTGGCATATCAGTCTGATCCTGACAAAAGACAGTATGGCCCCAAAATACCAGGCTATTCTCCACTAAATGAGGTGAAGCAACAAACTCCATACGTATGTTTCTTTTTTGGCAGGATCAGACGGATATTTCTCCTCTGTGAAAGGCATAATGAGCTAAAATAGACCGCACCCTGAGTGGCACAGGCCTTGTGGAAGTTATTTCAGCTATTGTTCTGTTTTAGTTGAGTGTGTATCTAGGTAAAAGGGGAACCTAGATGTGGACCCCTTTCTGCAAGCTCAGTCCATTAAAATGGGTTAAGGTTTTAATGAGCAAAAACAGCTTCAATTTCATATACAGGGAGTGCAGAATTATTAGGCAAGTTGTATTTTTGAGGATTAATGTTATTATTGAACAACAACCATGTTCTCAATGAACCCAAAAAACTCATTAATATCAAAGCTGAATAGTTTTGGAAGTAGTTTTTAGTTTGTTTTTAGTTATAGCTATTTTAGGGGGATATCTGTGTGTGCAGGTGACTATTACTGTGCATAATTATTAGGCAACTTAACAAAAAACAAATATATACCCATTTCAATTATTTATTTTTTACCAGTGAAACCAATATAACATCTCAACATTCACAAATATACATTTCTGACATTCAAAAACAAAACAAAAACAAATCAGTGACCAATATAGCCACCTTTCTTTGCAAGGACACTCAAAAGCCTGCCATCCATGGATTCTGTCAGTGTTTTGATCTGTTCACCATCAACATTGCGTGCAGCAGCAACCACAGCCTCCCAGACACTGTTCAGAGAGGTGTACTGTTTTCCCTCCTTGTAAATCTCACATTTGATGATGGACCACAGGTTCTCAATGGGGTTCAGATCAGGTGAACAAGGAGGCCATGTCATTAGATTTTCTTCTTTTATACCCTTTCTTGCCAGCCACGCTGTGGAGTACTTGGACGCGTGTGATGGAGCATTGTCCTGCATGAAAATCATGTTTTTCTTGAAGGATGCAGACTTCTTCCTGTACCACTGCTTGAAGAAGGTGTCTTCCAGAAACTGGCAGTAGGACTGGGAGTTGAGCTTGACGCCATCCTCAACCCAAAAAGGCCCCACAAGCTCATCTTTGATGATACCAGCCCAATCCAGTACTCCACCTCCACCTTGCTGGCGTCTGAGTCGGACTGGAGCTCTCTGCCCTTTACCAATCCAGCCACGGGCCCATCCATCTGGCCCATCAAGACTCACTCTCATTTCATCAGTCCATAAAACCTTAGAAAAATCAGTCTTGAGATATTTCTTGGCCCAGTCTTGACGTTTCAGCTTGTGTGTCTTGTTCAGTGGTGGTCGTCTTTCAGCCTTTCTTACCTTGGCCATGTCTCTGAGTATTGCACACCTTGTGCTTTTGGGCACTCCAGTGATGTTGCAGCTCTGAAATATGGCCAAACTGGTGGCAAGTGGCATCTTGGCAGCTGCACGCTTGACTTTTCTCAGTTCATGGGCAGTTATTTTGCGCCTTGGTTTTTCCACACGCTTCTTGCGACCCTGTTGACTATTTTGAATGAAACGCTTGATTGTTCGATGATCACGCTTCAGAAGCTTTGCAATTTTAAGAGTGCTGCATCCCTCTGCAAGATATCTCACTATTTTTTACTTTTCTGAGCCTGTCAAGTCATTCTTTTGACCCATTTTGACAAAGGAAAGGAAGTTGCCTAATAATTATGCACACCTGATATAGGGTGTTGATGTCATTAGACCACACCCCTTCTCATTACAGAGATGCACATCACCTAATATGCTTAATTGGTAGTAGGCTTTCGAGCCTATACAGCTTGGAGTAAGACAACATGCATAAAGAGGATGATGTGGTCAAAATACTCATTTGCCTAATAATTCTGCACTCCCTGTACAAAAGACTAAAGGAGCAATTTACCATACCTTTGATACTCTACATCTAGTATAACAAGTCCTTAGAAACACATTAAGGGTGATCTAATTTTATAGTACTGTGTTCCTCTAAGCCAGGGTTTTTCAAACCACGGGTCGGGAACCATTACTGGGTCGCAACACCATGTTTACTGGGTCGCAACTTGTGTGTTGTTGGAGAGTGTGTGTGGTGTGTTTGTGTGTGTTGTATGAAACTGTGTAGTGTTTGTGTTGTATGAGATTGTGTGTTGTTTGAGAGAGTGTGTGAGTGTGGTGTGTTGTGTGAGAATGTGTAGTATGAGAGAGTGTGTGGCATGTATGTTTTGTTGTATGAGTGTGTGTGTTACCTTTTACAACACTTTTTCGACTACAATCAGTAATAAACTATGCACACATTTTAGTCACTTTGCAAAAAAAATGCAGCTACAGGTATCTTGTTGTATATTACTTGCAAAACTTTCAGGCCAAGTATAAAAATAGGGTTGTGAAGGTATGTGGCATAATGGCACTGGGTCTTGAGAAAAAAAAGTTTAAAGGGACACTGAACCCAATTTTTTTTTGTGATTCAGATAGAGCATGCAATTTTAAGCAACTTTCTAATTTACTCCTATAAGCAATTTTTCTTCGTTCTCTTGTTATCTTTATTTTAAAAAGAAGGCATCCAGGCTTTTTTTTATATTCAGACCTATATACAGCACTTTTTTATTGGTGGATGAATGTATCCACCAATCGGCAAGAACAACCCAGGTTGTTACCAAAAATGGGCCGGCATCTAAACTTACATTCTTGCATTTCAAATAAAGATATCAAGAGAGTGAAGAAAATTTGATCATGGTTGTAAATTAGAAAGTTGCTTAAAATTTCATGCTCTATCTGAATCACGAAAAACATTTGGGTTTAGTATCCTTTTAAATAAACCTGGTTATCAAACCTGTCCTTAGGCCTCCCTAACATGCCAGATTTTCAGGATAAACTTGTATGCAAGCAGGTAAAATAACCATCGGCTAGATTACAAGTTTTGCATTATGAGCGGCTAGGTAATAACTTGCAAGTTATTTCCACCGCTCACCTTTAATAACGCTGCTATTACAGGTTTGCAAAAACCCAGCATTAGCAGGCCATATTGCAGTGTTGAGCTCCATACCGCACACAAATACCAGCTTTGCTTTGAGCTGGTTTTACGTGCTCGTGCACGATTTCCACATAGACATCAATGGGGAGAGCCGGCTAAAAAAAAAGCCTAATACCTGCAATAAAGGAGCGTAAAGCTCTGTAACGCAGCCCCATTGATTCCTATGGGGAAAGAAAATTTATGCTTACACCACACCCTAACATAAACCCAGAGTCTAAACCCTAATCTGCCGCCCCCGACATCGCCGACACCTACATTACACTTATTAACCCCTAATCTGCCGCCCCCAATGTCGCCGCCACCTACATAAATGTATTAACCCCTAATCTGCCGCCCCCAACGTCGCCTCCACTATACTAAAGCTATTAACCCCTAAACCTCTGGCCTCCCACATCACTAACACTAAATAAATATATTAACCCCTAAACCTAAGTCTAACCCTAACACCCCTAACTTTAGTATAATTAAAATAAATCTAAATAAAAATTACTATCATTAACTAAATAATTCCTATTTAAAACTAAATACTTACCTATAAAATAAACTCTAAGCTAGCTACAATATAACTAATAGTTATATTGTATCTAGCTTAGGTTTTATTTTTATTTCACAGCTAAGTTTGTATTTATTTTAACTAGATAGACTAGTTAAAAAAAATACAAATTTACCTGAAATATAAAACCTAACCTGCCTCACACTAACACCTAACATTGCACTAAAATTAAATAAATTACATTAATTAAATACAATTGACTAAATTACAAAAAAAATAAACACTAAATTACACAAAATAAAAAAGAAATTATCAAATATTTAAACTAATTACTCCTAATCTAATAGCCCTATCAAAATAAAAAAGCCCCCTAAAATAAAAAAAAAATCCTAGCCTACACTAAACTGCCAATGGCCCTTAAAAGGGCCTTTTGCGGGGCACTGCCCCAAAGAAATCGGCTCTTTTACCTGTAATAAAAAAATACAAACAACCCCGCAAACAGTAAAACCCACCACCTCCACAACCAAATAAAATCCTATCTAAAAAACATAAGCTCTCCATTGCCCTGAAAAGGGCATTTGGATGGGCATTGCCCTTAAAAGGGCATTTAGCTCTTTTTCTGTGCCCAACCCCTAATATAAAAATAAAACCCACCCAATGAACCCTTAATAAAACCTAACACTAACCCCCGAAGATCCACTTATACAGTTTTTGAAGAACGAACATCCATCCTCATCAAGCCGGGAGAAGTCTTCATCCAAGCAGGAAGAAGTCCTCAAAAAAGCCAGGAGAAGTTTTCATCCAAGCGGCAAGAAGTCGCCCTCCAGGCGGGCAGAAGTCTTCATCCAGACGGCATCTTCTATCTTCACCCTTCCGATGCGGAGCGGCTCCATCTTCAAGACATCCGGCGCAAAGCATCCTCTTCTTTCGATTCCTCTTGAAGAATGAAGGTTCCTTTAAATGACGTCATCCAAGATGGCGTCCCTTGAATTACGATTGACTGATAGAATTCTATCAGCCAATTGGAATTAAAGGGTAAAAAATCCTATTGGCTGAACAGCCAATAGAATGTGAGCTCAATCCTATTGGCTGATTGCACCCTTTAATTCCGATTGGCTGATAGAATTCTATCAGCCAATCGGAAATTCAAGGGACGCCATCTTGTAGAAATCGAAAGAAGAGGATGCCCCGCGCCGGATGTCTTGAAGATGGAGCCGCTCCGGGTCGGAAGGATGAAGATGGAATATGCCGTCTGGATGAAGACTTCTGCCTGCCTGGAGGACAACTTTTTGCCGCTTGGATGAAAACTTCTCCCGGCTTCATTGAGGATGGATGTCCGGTCTTCAAAAACTGTAAGTGGATCTTTGGGGGTTAGTGTTAGGTTTTTTTAATGGTTTATTGGGTGGGTTTTATTTTTAGATTAGGGACTTTGGGCAATGTAAAAGAGCTAAATGCCCTTTTAAAGGCAATGCCCATCCAAATGCCCTTTTCCGGGCAATGGGGAGCTTAGGTTTTTTAGGTAGTTTTTTTGGGGGGTGTTGGATGTGTGGGTGGTGGGTTTTACTTTTGGGGGGTTGTTTGTATTTTTTTATTACAGGTAAAAGAGCTGATTTCTTTGGGGCAATGCCCCGCAAAAGGTCCTTTTAAGGGCTATTGGCAGTTTAGTTTAGACTAGGGATTTTATTTTTATTTTGGGGGGGATTTTGTATTTAGATAGGGCTATTAGATTAGGTGTAATTAGTTTAAATATTTGATCATTTCTTTTTTATATTGTGTAATTTAGCGTTTTATTATTTTTTGTAATTTAGATAAATGTATTTTGTTAATATAATTTATTTAATTTTAGTGTAATGTTAGGTGTTAGTGTAACTCAGATTAGGTTTTATTTTACAGGTAAATTTGTATTTATTTTAACTAGGTAGTTAGTAAATAGTTACTAACTATTTACTAACTAGTCTACCTAGTTAACATAAATACAAACTTGCCTGTGAAATAAAAATAAAACCTAAGATAGCTACAATGTAACTGTTATATCGTAGCTAGCTTATGGTTTATTTTACAGATAAGTATTTAGTCTTAAATAGGAATTATTTAGTTATTAATAGTAGGTTTTATTTAGATTTATTTTAATTATATTAAAGTTAGGGGTGTTAGGGTTAGATTTAGGGTTAGGTTTAGGGATTAATATATTTATTTAGTGTTAGTGATGTGGGAGGCCAGAGGTTTAGGGGTTAATAACTTTAGTATAGTGGTGGCGACATTGGGGGCAGCAGATTAGGGGTTAATAAGTGTAGTTAGATGGCGGCGATTTTGGGGGCAGCAGATTAGAGGTTAATAACAGTAATGTAGGTTGCAGCGATGTTAGGGACAGCAGATTAGGGGTTAATAAGTGTATGTAGGTTGTGGCAATGTTAGGGACCTCAGATTAGGGGTTAACGATATTTAACTAGTGTTTACGATGCAGGACTGCGGCGGTTTAGGGGTTAATATGTTTATTATAGTGGCGGCGATGTCCGGAGCGGCAGATTAGGGGTTAATAATTTTATTTTAGTGTTTGCGATGCGGGAGGGCCTCGGTTTAGGGGTTAATAGGTAGTTTATGGGTGTTAGTGTACTTTGTAACATTTTAGTTATGAGTTTTATGGTACAGCTTTGTAGCGTAAAACTCATAACTACTGACTTTCAGTTTACGGTACGGATCTTGTAGTTATGGGCTGTACCACTCACTTTTTGGCCTCCTAGGCAAACTCGTAATACCGGCGCTGTGGAAGTCCAATTGAAAAAGGACTTTTTAAAAAAGTGCGGTAGTTACGTTGCGTGACGGCCAAAAAAGTGTGCGGTACTGCTGTACCTACAAGACTCTTAATAGTAGCGGTAGTGAAAAAGCAGCGTCATAACGTAAAACTTGTAGCTAGCCCTTTGCTAATCATCTAATTTATTTCACCTTTTCTTTAGTTCAGATATCCTCAATATTTGGCCTGTTAGGGAGGCCTGAGGGCAGGTTTGAAAACCAGTGCTCTAAGCTAAGGACATCTCTTAAAGGTACCTGCGATTTTCATTGTTTTGTTAGATCTTTTATTATCTTATATTTTAAGTATTGCGCAATAAACTGTATTTATTCATTGCATTTTTATGAAAATAAATAACTGCCTCAATGCATTGAAATAATAACAAATTGATACATCAATAAAAGTTGATAATTTATTAAATGATTTGTTATTCTATCAATGAGGGAGAAAAACCCACATCAATTTACTCCTTAAGAACTGCCACACAGGGGTTAATTGTTGTGTGTGGTTTAGGTTGTTAGTGGGTTATTTGCAGGGGTGGTGTGGGTTAGGAGTTAATAATGGTTATGTGGAGTCTGCACAGAAACTTCATTTGTTTAAAATTATTAATGAAGTGACTACATTTTTTTTTACCAGATGTCAAATATGTCATGAATAATTTGGCTAAAAATAAAATTCTCTTATAAACATGTCTAGCAATAGGTATTTAAATTGCTCCTTTAAGTTTCTTTCTCTTGAAAAGGCTGGTTTTCTGGCTGAAACTCATAAATAAAATGTCAGTACCTAAGTACCAGCCTTTATGTATAGAGTTATAAAATAAGCAGGGCTACTCTTCTTGCATCTTCAGCCCATTTGAATAGCATTATTCTTGAGATATACCTATATTTACCTAAAGGAACAATTTCCTATAAATGTAATACTCTAGAATAACAATTCATTGGAAACACATAAAGGGGAAAACACATTTTACAGTACAGTGTCCCTTTAAATTTACTTTTTTGCTATTTACTTTGGAATGTGACAAACATAACTAGGGTGTGACAAACATAACTAGGGTGTGACAAACATAACTAGGGTGTGACAAACATAGCTAGGGTGTGACAAACATAGCTAGGGTGTGACAAACATAGCTAGGGTGTGACAAACATAGCTAGGGTGTGACAAACATAACTAGGGTGTGACAAACATAGCTAGGGTGTGACAAACATAGCTAGGGTGTGACAAACATAGCTAGGGTGTGACAAACATAACTAGGGTGTGACAAGCATAGCTAGGGTGTGACAAGCATAGCTAGGGTGTGACAAGCATAACTAGGGTGTGACAAACATAGCTAGGGTGTGACAAACATAGCTAGGGTGTGACAAGCATAACTAGGGTGTGATAAGCATAGCTAGGGTGTGACAAACATAGCTATGGTGTGACAAGCATAGCTAGGTTGTGACGAACAACAAGGGTGTGGCAAGCATAGCTAGGGTGTGACAAGCATAGCTAGGGTGTGACAAGCATAGCTAGGGTGTGACAAGCATAGCTAGGTTGTGACAAACAACAAGGGTGTGGCAAGCATAGCTAGGGTGTGACAAACATAGCTAGGGTGTGACAAACATAGCTAGGGTGTGACAAGCATAACTAGGGTGTGACAAGCATAACTAGGGTGTGACAAACATAGCAAACACAAGGAGTCAGCGCACCCGGCGTTAAAGAAACTGAAGGCACACAGTAAAATGTTCAAAAGGTAGATTTAATGCAATGCATAAATGAACATCACATTACAAGGCCAGAAGTGTATGGTGGCTGGTTCCACCGGGAATAAAAGTTAATAAGGTCAGACGCGTTTCCTGTGGATATATCACATATTCATCAGTGACCATACTGCACACAGACTGAATAGAGCCTTATATCTAGGCAGGGAACACTCCCATTTAATTGCCGGTCCAATAGTAAGAGGACCTATACTGGCTGAAAAAAGTGGGTGTGCAGTAAGGAGTGATGCGTGAGAGCAGTTCACAATCCATGGTCTTTAAACTTTAATAGGGAAACAGGTAATACATATGATAATTTGCCATATGGAAAAACAAAACAAATAACACTGCAAACATGTTAAGCAATAAAAAATAAAAAATATGAATAATATTTTGTTATGTTGTTTATCTTCTGACATGCAAGGGATGTTTCAGGCAGTATGTAGGTCAAACGACCCGTGCCATGAAGGACCGTTTTTTAGAACACTCCATTGAGGATCCGGAGTCAACTACTCCAATATCCCTGCATTTCAGAAGATATCATAATTCAGACAGTTCTTTGTTGACATTCCAGGCTATCCAAATGATCCCCAGACACCCCAGAGGAGGTAATCGAGGTTTGATCCTCAGTAAAAAAGAGGTGTTTTGGATTTTTCATTTGGATACCCGCCTTCCCATTGGTTTAAATTCAGAGTGGGATGTTAAGTTATATGTTGATCAATAGCATTATTACTATAGTATTATTTCTTGATATTGTCTGACATAGTATTATTATCCACCTTACTGTCACTTTAAATTTTCGCCTAGCAGTATTTATATATATTTTTCAATTTTCTTTTTCAACTTTATAATCATTTTATTTAAGGGTAACAGGTGGTTTATTTATTATTCATATTTTTTATTTTTTATTTTTTATTGCTTAACATGTTTGCAGTGTTATTTGTTTTGTTTTTCCATATGGCAAATTATCATATGTATTACCTGTTTCCCTATTAAAGTTTAAAGACCATGGATTGTGAACTGCTCTCACGCATCACTCCTTACTGCACACCCACTTTTTTCAGCCAGTATAGGTCCTCTTACTATTGGACCGGCAATTAAATGGGAGTGTTCCCTGCCTAGATATAAGGCTCTATTCAGTCTGTGTGCAGTATGGTCACTGATGAATATGTGATATATCCACAGGAAACGCGTCTGACCTTATTAACTTTTATTCCCGGTGGAACCAGCCACCATACACTTCTGGCCTTGTAATGTGATGTTCATTTATGCATTGCATTAAATCTACCTTTTGAGCATTTTACTGTGTGCCTTCAGTTTCTTTAACGCCGGGTGCGCTGACTCCTTGTGTTTGCTGTGTTCTGTTGGAGCGGAGGTGGATCGCTCCTGTCCTCGCACCGGCTGTTGGATCCTGCTACGTCATCACGACATCTTTGGAGGAGGGACCATCTACGTGAAGGCCACTGCAGAATCACACAATACCGTAAGCTGCCGTGTCTGAGCGCTCCCTCACGTTGGTTTGTGTGACAAGCATAGCTAGGGTGTGACAAGCATAACTAGGGTGTGACAAGCATAACTAGGGTGTGACAAACATAACTGTGGTTTCACCAATGTGATGGATACAATTTTTAATCATTCACATGATCCTTTGGTTGAGAAAGGTGCATTTAATTGTGTTCATCTGTGACAACAACGTATTATTGTATCTTTGTTCTTGTTGTAGGGAATGGCAGATGGAGAGATCATACCAGGCTGCTCTCTGGTTACTACAGCCCAACCTTGTCTTCATCTTAGGTGATCTGTTTGATGAAGGTAAATGGAGCCGTACAAAGGTGAGACATTCCTGTATGGTCCCTTGCCAGACAATAAAACAAACATAGCAGCAAACAGATGCAAACCTTATCATTTGCAGAGTGAACATCACACATAGAGTTAATATATTGATACTGTAGGGGCAGAGTAATTAAGGAAACAGCTTGCTCTTATTAATCGCCCTGAATTGAAAATGAGTTTGCCGTGTAAAAACAAAGCCACCTGAATTACAAATACAATATAACGTAACGATCATTTGTGTTAGGTAAAACTTTAATAACACACACAACTTTTCTAGAAAATTGCAATAATCCCTTGGCATTGCTCTTTTGCTAACACCTACTCTGTCCTTATAAATGGTTGTGAACGTTGTTTAGACAGCGAGAATTTTGGTCCAGTCTCACAATATTTAGGAGCCAGAGAAAGATCTAGAACGTCAGGTGTCAAAACTACAATTTTAGGAGCGCTATGGCTTCATGAATTTATGTTCCAGGGATTAAACAATCTTTAGTTCCCTGAGGGCTATGCACCAATTAATAGCACCCACCCTGCTCTGAAAACAGTTTCTTTATGCCCAAAAATGTAGTTAAAGTTTATAAATGAATCTGCTTTGGAGCCATATCATCCATCCCCCTTATTTTGTATGGAGCCTATGATATTGCATAATTGATGTTGTTTTTTTTCACATTTATTATGTGCTGGCTTCTGAGCACAGGATGAGTTGTTCCAACAGGTATAGGTATGCGCACAACACGCTGACAGCCCATTAGGAACATAAAGTTTTCCTTCTTAGCCACCTTAATAAGGATTTAAAGGCTACTGCAGCAATATTGGTTTAATGCACTTCTATACATGGTTATAGTTCACTTTGAAAGCTTGAGGTAGGGACTGTACAAAAAAGAAAGAACAAAAATAGGAAAAAACATTTACAAAACTCCTAGTACTTTTCACATAATACATTTTAACATATACATCTTCTTCAGCAGCTCTTGTGTATACGGGGGTTCGATCATTAAAAATTAAACATGCTCAGGCTCAAGAATTACTTGTCTACTCCAGAATGTAGACAGTAGACAGTCTACTCCAGAATGTTCACTGTTTAAAAAGATAGTTAATTCCTTTATTACCAATTCCCCAGTTTTGCATAACCAACACAGTTATATTAATACATTTTTTATCTCTGCGATTACCTTGTATCTATGCCTCTGCAGACCGCCCCCTTATCTCAGTTCTTTTGACAGACATGCAGCCAATCAGTGCTGACTCTTAAGTAACTCCACGGGAGTGAGCACAATGTTATCTGTATGACACACATGAATTAGCAATGTCTAACTGTCAAAATGCACTGAGACAAGAGGCAATTCAATGTCTTTGAAATGAACATATGAGCCTACTTAGGTTTAGCTTTTTACAAAGAATACAAAGAGAACAAAGCAAATTTGATGAAAAAAGTAAATTGGAAAGTTGTTAACATTGCATGCCCTATTGGTATTATTATTATTATTATCGTTTATTTGTAGAGCGCCAACAGATTCTGCAGCGCTAATCATGAAAGTTTAATTTTGAATAGACTGTCCCTTTAAAGGGACATAATACTCATATGCTAAATCACTTGAAACTGATGCAGTATAGCTGTAAAAAGCTGACAGGAAAATATCACCTGAGCATCTCTAGGTAAAAAAGGAAGATATTTTACCTCACAATTTCCTCAGCTCAGCAGAGTAAGTTTTGTGTAAAAAGTTATATTCGGCTGTTGTTCAGCTGCAGGTAAAAAAAAATGAAGAAATGAACAGCAGCCAATCAGCATCAGCAGTGCTGAGGTCATGAACTCTTTTACTGTGATCTCATGAGATTTGACTTAACTCTCATGAGATTTCAAAGTAAATTTCCTTAAACTGAATAGGGAAATAAGATGAGTGTGCACGTAAGCTCACTCCCTTAGCTGTCCTGGGACAGACATACTGATTTGCTGCTTAGAAGTCCTTTACAATGGGATGTGGCTACTGAGGAATTTTTGAGGTAAAATATCTTTCTTTTTTACATAGAGATGTTCAAGCGATATTTTCTAGTCAGCTTTTTACAGCTATGCTGCATCACTTTCAAGTGTTTCAACATTTGGGTATCATGGCCCTTTAAGTACAATATTATATAACCATATAGGTTGTCAAATCTATACCATAATCTCAACAGTTTTGTAAAAAGGAAAGCAAGAAGACAGATGAGAGCAGGTCTCAAGCTAAGAGAGGTGTGTGTGTGTGTGTGTGTGTGTGTGTGGGGGGGGGTCATCAGGCTAAATATCCTATTCACTATGTGTTAATAGTAGTACTGTATGAGACTAGAAGTAACCTGGTCAGCCCTCATCTGTTGATTTCCTAGTTCATGTGTCAGAATTTGGTTAAATTAAGTAAATGGCTCAATCACATTAATATTGATGGTTTTCTTAGGCTTGGGATGATGATGTTGCACGATTCAAGAAAATGTTCAGACACCCTCCTCACACTGAGCTGATGGTTGCTGTCGGAAACCATGACATTGGATTTCATTATGAGTGAGTAAAAGAAGACATCTCTCTATCATATTAGTAATGTTATTGGCTAAAGTTCCTTGTGCAATGCTAAAATATGTACATACACTACTACATTATATATTTTTTTAATCCTTGTCAGTGACTACTGGGGGCTATAATGGTCAGCCAATCTCATATTCAACCCCCACATTTGATACTTCAAGTAAACCAAACCACTTGCTGTCCAGATTTTTAGATTTGAAGTCAAGTGGCTGAATATTGTCACATCAACAAAAGTTTTGTTTTTTTAATGTGAAAAATATAATTTTCATGATGTATTAGTTTTCTTCTTTTGATATCATGCTAAATTATATTACATCTTGTATTGTATTTCTTTATTTCAAAAGTGTAAAGATGTTTTTTTCTTTCATAAGATGGTGAGTCTATGAGCCATCACATGTGAGATTAAAGTCAACTCCTACAGGAGGAGGCAAAGCACCCCACACAACAGAGCTTTAAAGGGACAGTCTTTCTTTAAAAAGAAAGATAATCCCTTTATAACCCATTCCCCAGTTTTGCATAAACACTGTTATAATAATATACCTTTTACCTCTGTGATTACCTTGTATCTAAGCCTCTGCAAACTGCCCCCTTATTTTAGTTCTTTTGACAGAATTGCATTTTAGTCAATCAGTGCTCACTTCAGGGTAACTTCACGTGCATGAGCTCAATGTTATCTATACGAATCACATGAACTAATGCCCTCTAGTGGTCAAAATGCATTCAGATTAGAGGTTGTCTTCAATGTCTAAGAAATTAGCATATGGACCTCCTAGGTTTAGCTTTCAACTAAGAATACCAAGGGAACAAAGCAAAATTGGTGATTAACGTAAATTGGAAAGTTGTTTAAAATTACATTCCCTATTTAAATAATAAAAGTTTTTTTTTTCCACTTGACTATCCCTTTAATCCCTCCCACTTTCTCATGATCCCTTAGTCAGGTAGATGGTGAAACTTAAAGTACTGATCTACACATTTAATGAAAGGGGTCCTCAAACTGATGTGAGACCCGATATCCCCCTCAGAAAGCCGAGAATAGGCCGAGGGGTGTAAAGGAGTACATTGGCAGTGAGAGCAAATCTCCTCCGGTCCTGCAGCCTCCTCCTGATGCATAGTTGCCAACATTTGAAAAAGATTTCCAGGGACACTTTGCAGCAGTGCCACGTCCATGTATGGTTTACTTATCTCCACCCAAAACAAGCATATTAAAGTCTAGTAGTTTAATTTAGCCATAATGATTGCTTAAAGGGATAGAAAAAGCATAATGATTATTTCATGATTCAGATAGAGCATGTCATTTTTAAATTCACTTCTACTTTCTTTCTTTGTTGAAAATAATATATACATATCCCCAGCAGCAGAAATCCACTACAGGGAGCTAGCTGTTGATTGGTGGCTACACACATTTGTTATTGGCTTACCAGATGTGTTTAGCTAGCTCCCAGCAGTGCATTATTGTTCTGGAACTCTATGCAAGCAATAGTGCAGTAATACAATTTCTGTAGCATATTAGAGCATTTCCTTTAATTTAAAGTTAACCACTGTTTTTTTGAACAGTCATAAGGTAGACAAAGGGATGAGACAATGGAAGGGGGGAGAGAAAGCCAGGGAGAGAAAATGGGAGAGGAAAGAGGGAGAAGAGTTAGGAAGTGAAGGAGAGGATGGAAAGAAGGAGCAGAGAGAAGGGGGAGGAAGAAAATAAATAAACAGATAGTAAGCATGACTCACAGAAAAATGGTAGTACTCTACAGGGAGTGCAGAATTATTAGGCAAGTTGTATTTTTGAGGATTAATTTTATTATTGAACAACAACCATGTTCTCAATGAACCCAAAAAACTCATTAATATCAAAGCTGAATATTTTTGGAAGTAGTTTTTAGTTTGTTTTTAGTTATAGCTATTTTAGGGGGATATCTGTGTGTGCAGGTGACTATTATTGTGCATAATTATTAGGCAACTTAACAAAAAACAAATATATACCCATTTCAATTATTTATTTTTACCAGTGAAACCAATATAACATCTCAACATTCACAAATATACATTTCTGACATTCAAAAACAAAAAAAAAAAATCAGTGACCAATATAGCCACCTTTCTTTGCAAGGACACTCAAAAGCCTGCCATCCATGGATTCTGTCAGTGTTTTTATCTGTTCACCATCAACATTGCATGCAGCAGCAACCACAGCCTCCCAGACACTGTTCAGAGAGGTGTACTGTTTTCCCTCCTTGTAAATCTCACATTTGATGATGGACCACAGGTTCTCAATGGGGTTCAGATCAGGTGAACAAGGAGGGCCATGTCATTAGATTTTCTTCTTTTATACCCTTTCTTGCCAGCCACGCTGTGGAGTACTTGGACGCGTGTGATGGAGCATTGTCCTGCATGAAAATCATGTTTTTCTTGAAGGATGCAGACTTCTTCCTGTACCACTGCTTGAAGAAGGTGTCTTCCAGAATCTGGCAGTAGGACTGGGAGTTGAGCTTGACTCCATCCTCAACCCGAAAAGGCTCCACAAGCTCATCTTTGATGATACCAGCCCAAACCAGTACTCCACCTCCACCTTGCTGGCGTCTGAGTCGGACTGGAGCTCTCTGCCCTTTACCAATCCAGCCACGGGCCCATCCATCTGGCCCATCAAGACTCACTCTCATTTCATCAGTCCATAAAACCTTAGAAAAATCAGTCTTGAGATATTTCTTGGCCCAGTCTTGACGTTTCAGCTTGTGTGTCTTGTTCAGTGGTGGTCATCTTTCAGCCTTTCTTACCTTGGCCATGTCTCTGAGTATTGCACACCTTGTGCTTTTGGGCACTCCAGTGATGTTGCAGCTCTGAAATATGGCCAAACTGGTGGCAAGTGGCATCTTGGCAGCTGCACGCTTGACTTTTCTCAGTTCATGGGCAGTTATTTTGCGCCTTGGTTTTTCCACACGCTTCTTGCGACCCTGTTGACTATTTTGAATGAAACGCTTGATTGTTCGATGATCACGCTTCAGAAGCTTTGCAATTTTAAGAGTGCTGCATCCCTCTGCAAGATATCTCACTATTTTTTACTTTTCTGAGCCTGTCAAGTCCTTCTTTTGACCCATTTTGCCAAAGGAAAGGAAGTTGCCTAATAATTATGCACACCTGATATAGGGTGTTGATGTCATTAGACCACACCCCTTCTCATTACAGAGATGCACATCACCTAATATGCTTAATTAGTAGTAGGCTTTCGAGCCTATACAGCTTGGAGTAAGACAACATGCATAAAGAGGATAATGTGGTCAAAATACTCATTTGCCTAATAATTCTGCACTCCCTGTATAGTGAATCATGGTCCACAATATAGGATACCTACACTATAGAATATACCATACAAGAATAAAACATATGTGGGGGAAAAAATATTATATACATTTACAGCTCTGGAAAAAAATAAGAGACCATTGCAAAATGATCAGTTTCTTTGGTTTTGCTATTTATAGGGTATGTGTTTGAGTAAAATGAACATTTTTTTTTATTCATTTAGATTTAGAGCATTTATTTGCAGAAAATGACAACTGGTCAAAATAACAACAAAAATGTAGTGTTTTCAGACCTCTGATAATGCAAAATAGCAAGTTCATATTCATTTTAAAAGAGACAGTCTAGTCAAAATGAAACTTTCATGATTCAGATAGGGCATGCAATTTTAAGAAACTTTCCAATTTATCATCAAATTTGCTTTGTTCTCTTGGTATTCTTTGATGAAAGCTAAACCTAGGTAGGCTCATATGCTAATTTCTAAGCTCTTGAAGGCCGCCTCTTATTTCAGTTGATTTTGACAGTTATTTTTACAGCTAGACAGCACTAGTTCATGTGTGTCTAATAGATAACATTGTGCTCCCTCCTGTGGGGTTACCTAGGAGTTAACACTGATTGACTAAAATACAAGTCTGTCAAAAGAACTGAAATAAGAGGGCAGTCTGCAGAATCTTAGCTACTAGGTAATTACAGAGGTAAAAAGTATATTAATATAACCATGTTGGTTATACTAAACTGCGGAATGGGTAATTATCTATCTTTTTAAACAATAAAAATTCCAGGTGAATGGTCTTTAAATCAAGAGGTATATAGTGAATTGTTGGGGAAGACCAGACATAGACCTTATGGCTACTCGCTTGAATTACTGGTTACCTCGGTATTGTGCAAGATTTTGAGATCCACAAGTGACTCTGTTAGATGCACTGCTGATTTCCTGGTCATTTAATCTGATTTACAGCTTTTATCCTTTTGTTTTACTATGGAGAATAATACCCAGTTTAAAACAGGAGAGGGTCTCAGTGATTATATTTGCACTTGCATGGCATCGCAGGACTTGGTATGCAGATCTGGAACAATTGTCCTCAAGCCAGCCTTTGCGTCCTCTCAGGAAGGACCTTCTCTTTCAAGGTCCCTTCTTCCATCAAGAGCTCAAATTTCTAAATTTGAGGGCATGAGGATTGAATGTCTAATTTTTGCCTCAGAGAGTCTTTGTTTGTTCCTGATATAGTGAGACACTCAATTTTTTTAGGTTCACTGGCCTAAATCAAATTTATCACAAAGTCTGGGAAGTCTAAGAACTACCATTGGAACTCTCAGATTTCTTGAAATCCTTAAAGTGATTGTAAACCTTTGGAATGGTAAACATTGCGCTGTTCCTCCGACCGCATCTCATACTTTTAATTTGCTGATCGATGATGAACCCAGCTTCATCCAATCGTTGGGTGCCCCTGATTTTAAGAATAATTTTATATACTGTGCACTACATTCCAAAAGTTTACAATCACTTTAATTTCTTTTACAGGAGGATTTATAAGCCAGTTCCCTTAAAGGCCAACTTTCTTCCCTTTCAGTCTTGTATCACAAAAAGATTTCAGGACCTGAAAATTCAAGCCTTTGTTCAAAATTTGCTCAGGATAAAACCAGTTATTAGGCCTGATTTCCTGCATGGTACCTTAACTTGGTTTTGAAGGTTTCTTCAAGCTCAGCCTTTTGAACCTATGCATAGTCTTGAAAGGTTCTCTCATTTCATCACCAGAAGAGCAAGAGTGATCTTGTTATCAGGGCCGTTTCTAGAGAATCTGGCTCCCAGGGCAAAATTCCAAAATGTGCCCCCCTCACAGATTCTAAAGTCCCCCTCCTAGACCTTGCATGTCACTCTGTCATTTAGAGGTCAGCTCCAAAGCAGCAGTGCACATCTGGGACCTAGCTGAACACATCTGGTGAGCAAATGACAAGAGACAAATGTGTGTTGCGGCCAACCACCAGTTAGCTCCTAGTAGTGCATTGCTGCTGCTAAGGATATGTCCATATGCTTTTCAACAATGGATACCAAGAGAACAAGAATAATAGAATTGTCTTACATTTTTTTTAGTGTATCCTGAATTATGAAAGTTTAATTTTGACTTTCATATCCCTTTAAATATGTCATTTTTCTACTACGTTTTTTTCCAAATATATTGATATTATCTAAAAAATATCTTTTATATCTATTATTAATTGCCATTATATTTATACTTTTCTTATAGCTATGCATATTTATTTGTTTAATGCATATCAATCCCTTTAAATTCTTATCCAAAATGTATCTACAAAACTTCCAATAGACTTTAAAGTTGAACTTTGCAAAACAGTCATCAGGTAAGATTTTCTAAAGGATTGCAATATGTCACTAGGTGTATTTGTACCATATTTAGGGATCTATTACAATTATTTAGAAAAGTTAAAACAATTATTTTGCACATAAATAATTTAATTAAGAACTGTAATAGCTGTTTATTTTTCAAATATACTATACACACAGGCAGTAACAGACAGAGACATGCACTCACAGGCAGTAACAGACAGAGACATGCACTCACAGGCAGTAACAGACAGAGACATGCACTCACAGGCAGTAATAGACAGACGTGCACTCACAGGCAGTAATAGACAGAGACGTGCACTCACAGGCAGTAATAGACAGAGACGTGCACTCACAGGCAGTAACAGACAGAGACGTGCACTCACAGGCAGTAATAGACAGAGACGTGCACTCACAGGCAGTAATAGACAGAGACGTGCACTCTCAGGCAGTAACAGACAGAGACATGCACTCACAGGCAGTAATAGACAGACGTGCACTCACAGGCAGTAATAGACAGAGACGTGCACTCACAGGCAGTAATAGACAGAGACGTGCACTCACAGGCAGTAACAGACAGAGACGTGCACTCACAGGCAGTAATAGACAGAGACGTGCACTCTCAGGCAGTAATAGACAGAGACGTGCACTCTCAGGCAGTAATAGACAGAGACGTGCACTCTCAGGCAGTAATAGACAGAGACGTGCACTCACAGGCAGTAACAGACAGAGACATGCACACACACAGGCAGTAATAGGCAGACACACACACACAGGCAGTAATAGGCAGACACACACACAGGCAGTAATAGGCAGATCCATGCGCACACAGGCAGGGATAGATAGGCATACACACACACACGCAGTAATAGGCAGATCCATGCACACACAGGCAGGGATAGATAGGCGCACACACACACACACACACACACACAGGCAGTAATAGGCAGATCCATGAGCACACACAGGCAGGGACAGATAGGCATATACACACACACACACACACACACACACACAGACAGACAGTAATAGGCAGATCCATGCGCACACACAGGCAGGGACAGATAGGCATATACACACACACACACACACACACACAGGCAGTAATAGGCAGATCCATGCGCACACACAGGCAGGGACAGATAGGCATATGCACACACACACACACACACACACACACACACAGGCAGTAATAGGACGATCCATGCGCACACACAGACAGGGACAGATAGGCATATACACACACACACACACACACACACAGACAGTAATAGGCTGATACATGCACACACAGGCAGGGATAGATAGGCATACACACACACAGGCAGTAATAGGCTGATACATGCACACACAAGCAGGGATAGATAGGCATACACCCACAGGCAGTAATAGGCAGATACATGCACACACAGGCAGGGGCAGATAGGCACACACACACTCAGGCAGTAATAGCAGACACACACACACAGGCAGGGCTAGATAGGCATACACACACACACACACACACACTCACTCAGGCAGTAATAGGCACAATGGAGGCTCCTCCATATGAGCACAGGCGCACGCAAACCCCCTGAGAGAGAAAAAAACTATTTTTTGGCTGAATAAATAGAATTTTTCCAATAACCCCTATGGGAAAAATTATACTTATTCAGCCAAAAAGATTCCAGTCCAGTTTTGTAAAAAAAAAATATTGCTGTTTACGCACCGCACATGTGATAGATAGAAGTATAGACATCAAGCCCTTTGCACTAATTTCTATATGCTTGTAACTTTGCCCCCATCTCAGCCCTTATCCTTCTTTATCGCACAGATTTTGCTGTGCGAATGAAAGCCAGCCATCACCGTGGAGCCGACGAGGCTCCTCCTCCTGCACGCACGTACATGATGAAAGTATGAGGGATAAGTTGTGCCTCTGGGGAAGAAACAGATTTAGTTCTAGCCACTCTGCTGACTGTTAGTCACACGTGAAGTAACTGACTGTAATCTGAATCAGAATTTTAACGATCGTCAGTTACTTCATGGCTATCAGTCAGCAGAGTGGCTTTAACTAAATATGTTTGTGGGAAGCTGAACACCAGATTGGCAAGTTTGAACCTCAAAAGAGCGCAGACTGTCAATGTACAGTTTTTAACCAGAGACATTTCGGGGCATTCACATGGGATACTGTAAACTGTATTCTCTGTGAACGGTGTTATGTAGCTTACTGAAAAATCATTCCTTCCTTCTGCTGTCGCACACTCACTGTATGTCTCGTCTCCACTAGAAGGAGCAACTTCCAAGTCCTTATCTTCCAGGTTAGTAAAGCTTGAATTAATGTTCAGTGTGGGAGAGAACATGATGGAAAATACCACAGCCATTTTTTTAACACCTCCTCTATAACTGTATAACTCGTACACGGCAACTCTGAGCAAAAGTACAGAACAAAGAAATGTGTGAGGTATTATTTATTTATGCCCTACACTACTATAGATCATAGAGAGTGTGGTGTTCTTGTCACAGCTGCAGGTACTGTCTTCCGTAGCTACATTGGTAAGGAACTCCCACATCTCTCATTCTAAAATTCCCTCCCCGTGTCTCTCCAGCAGTCAGTGAGAGGCTGAGAGCAGGTTCTGCTACAAGGAATAGAAAGGGGAGTGGGTATCTTCTAGCACACTCTTCGTCTTATCTGCAGTTCTGCACTAATCATAAGGCTGTTAATTGTCACGTATTCTATTTGTTTTCTTTTTCATGAAAAAATATTTTTTGTCTCTGAGGACCTCTAGTGTTCATTTTGTAGTATCACTTCTGACAGCAAATCGAATTAGAGAGGGAAAAAAAAGGCAATATTGTTAGTCTTAATGCTGTTTATTAACTAGTGTCACTGTTAAAGAAATATCTCTAACTGCGCCATCTGCCCTATTATACATTTCAATCAAGATTTTATCTTAAAATTATATACTTGTTTGAATTGTTTTTATTATTTATGCAAATGATCATTTGCATATTATTTTGTACAAATATGTACTGTTTCCCAGCTGACAGCAAGCTAATAATAATAATAATAATTTTAAAAAAACAAAACATTTCAAATAAATAAACTACTGTGGTGGCCCCTGACTGCTAAATAATTCTATTTGGGATTGCAGACAAAGATGAGGATCCTAACTAACCAGGTGGAGCACGTTAAGGCAGCACAGGGAAGCAATGTGCCTTCTCCTTCAGGACCTTGCCCTTACCGAAGATGAGCAGCTGATCCTGCTGACTTTATGGTTAGACATGGTTCTAATTGAGCCTTAAAGGGACAGTATACTATGAAATTGTTTTTCCCTTAATGTATTTACAATTAATTTATTTACTAGCTGCAGAGTATAAAATGTATGAGATTTGCTTTTTAAGGCTTATTTTGTGTATATGAATGAGCTGATTTTGTGTTTTAAAGCCACAACCTAATAAAATGAGTTGAGCTTGTAGGTATAATCAGATCTCATTACTTTATCACATTGTGTAAATATACCTACTTCTTTATCTTATATCTGTCCATAAACCAATCACCAATACTTGGAGAGAACAATGGAAAATTAACATTTTATTACCTTATCTCTTCTATAACCCACTGGAAGTGTAATTTCTTCTACTGGCTGTGTTAACACAGCTTGGCCTCAAGGCCAAAAACTTTCAGGATGGGTGGGGATACCACAGGCTAAATAAACTATTTTAAATGCCAATATAAGGGTAATGGAAATACTTGTAAACAATTTAATACACTCCAGCAGGTAAAGTGGATCATTAGGAACAAATTAAAGGGGATACATCTTTTGAGTAAACTGTCCCTTTAAACTGTGTTCCCAGAGCTTATCCTCCCTCATAAATCTACAGGAGAAATTAAACTGACACCGTTCTGGTTCACTTACGTGGTAATGGTAAAAAAAAAAAAAAAAAGGCATAATGTCAAAAAGATTTATTTTTTTAATTCAACATCCTTAACAGAAAACCTGTTCCTTAGTATGTGGAAATCCAATTTTTATAAAGCACCTTTTTTAATTAGCTCAGTAAAACAAAACAATATGTACATATCATTATGTAAAGACCATGAATAATTCGTCATATGCATAAAACATCACCTCTTTAGTGACACAGATCAGTGAGATAGGAGACTGCTTTCCTCAGGGTGATTCCTCTCCTTTTTATGTTCAGTTTTAGCTATAAGTAGTTATCCGGTCTTAACACGCCCCCTTTGTGATCTTGTTGCTCCATTAGTATGATTGACATCCAATGCAGCCAATTAACATAACAGCTTCCTTTCAAATATATATATATATATATATATATATATATATATATATATATATATATATATATATATTAGCTATAACAGTAGTTTATCAAGCAAGCACTTTTTTTTTTTTTCTTTTTAAAGTGCTCCTCACTGCTCCCTATTGCGCCCCGGGCAACTGCCCCGTCTGCCCGCCCCTAGAAACGGCCCTGCTTATTATTCTCCACACCGGATTTTTTTTATCAAGATAAAGCAGTTTTAAGAATAAACTATTCTTTCCTTTCTAAACCTGTTTCGCTAAGGAGAGATCCCTTCTGTAAGGGACATAAAACCCAAAATTTTTCTTTCACGTTTTATATCGAGCATGTAGTTTTAAACATCTTTCTTCTGTTATGTGTGATCAGTCCACGGGTCATCATTACTTCTGGGATATTATCTGCTCCCCTACAGGAAGTGCAAGAGGATTCACCCAGCAGAGTTGCTATATAGCTCCTCCCCTCTACGTCACCTCCAGTCATTCTCTTGCACCCAAAGACTAGATAGGAGGTGTGAGAGGACTATGGTGATTATACTTAGTTTTTATAACTTCAATCAAAAGTTTGTTATTTTACAATAGCACCGGAGCGTGTTATTACTTCTCTGGCAGAGTTTGAAGAAGAATCTACCAGAGTTTTTTATTATGATTTTAACCGGAGTAGTTAAGATCATATTGCTGTTTCTCGGCCATCTGAGGGAGGTAAAAGCTTCAGATCAGGGGACAGCGGGCAGTTGAATCTGCATTGAGGTATGTAGCAGTTTTTATTTTCTGAATGGAATTGATGAGAAAATCCTGCTATACCGATATAATGACATGTATGTATACTCTACACTTCAGTATTCTGGGGATGGTATTTCACCGGAATTACTCTGTAAAAGTACATTAAACCTTTTAATAGGTATTTAATTCATGTTAAACGTTTTTGCTGGAATGTAGAATCGTTTGCATTTCTGAGGTACTGAGTGAATAAATATTTGGGCATTATTTTTTCCACTTGGCAGTCTGCTTGTTTTGATTATGACAGTTTCGTTTCTCTCTCACTGCTGTGTGTGAGGGGGAGGGGCCGTTTTTTGGCGCTCTTTGCTACGCATCAAAAAATTTTCAGTCAGTTACACTTATATTCTTTCCTTTCTAAACCTGTTTCGCTAAGGAGAGATCCCTTCTGTAAGGGACATAAAACCCAAAATTTTTCTTTCACGTTTTATATCGAGCATGTAGTTTTAAACATCTTTCTTCTGTTATGTGTGATCAGTCCACGGGTCATCATTACTTCTGGGATATTATCTGCTCCCCTACAGGAAGTGCAAGAGGATTCACCCAGCAGAGTTGCTATATAGCTCCTCCCCTCTACGTCACCTCCAGTCATTCTCTTGCACCCAAAGACTAGATAGGAGGTGTGAGAGGACTATGGTGATTATACTTAGTTTTTATAACTTCAATCAAAAGTTTGTTATTTTACAATAGCACCGGAGCGTGTTATTACTTCTCTGGCAGAGTTTGAAGAAGAATCTACCAGAGTTTTTTATTATGATTTTAACCGGAGTAGTTAAGATCATATTGCTGTTTCTCGGCCATCTGAGGGAGGTAAAAGCTTCAGATCAGGGGACAGCGGGCAGTTGAATCTGCATTGAGGTATGTAGCAGTTTTTATTTTCTGAATGGAATTGATGAGAAAATCCTGCTATACCGATATAATGACATGTATGTATACTCTACACTTCAGTATTCTGGGGATGGTATTTCACCGGAATTACTCTGTAAAAGTACATTAAACCTTTTAATAGGTATTTAATTCATGTTAAACGTTTTTGCTGGAATGTAGAATCGTTTGCATTTCTGAGGTACTGAGTGAATAAATATTTGGGCATTATTTTTTCCACTTGGCAGTCTGCTTGTTTTGATTATGACAGTTTCGTTTCTCTCTCACTGCTGTGTGTGAGGGGGAGGGGCCGTTTTTTGGCGCTCTTTGCTACGCATCAAAAAATTTTCAGTCAGTTACACTTATATTTTCTGCATGATCCGGTTCATCTTTGACAGAACTCTGGGGTCTTCAAACTTCTTTGAAGGGAAGTAGATTCTCTCAGCAGAGCTGTGAGATTTAATAGTGACTGTGATTTAAAACGTTGCTCTGTAATTTTTATGTTTAAAATTTAATTAGTGTTATTTTACTAATGGGAACAAACCTTTGCTAAAAAGTTGTGTTGTTTGTTAAGAGTGATGCTATAACTGTTTTTCAGTTCATTATTTCAACTGTCATTTAATCGTTTAGTGCTTTTGAGGCACAGTAGGTTTTTATTAAATAAACTTGTAACCGAGTTGCATGTTTCTTGCTAGTGTGTTAAACATGTCTGATTCAGAGGAAGATACCTGTGTCATTTGTTCCAATGCCAAGGTGGAGCCCAATAGAAATTTATGTACTAGCTGTATTGATGCTACCTTAAATAAAAGCCAATCTGTACAAATTGAACAAATTTCACCAAACAGCGAGGGGAGAGTTATGCCGACTAACTCGCCTCACGTGTCAGTACCTGCATCTCCCGCCCGGGAGGTGCGTGATGTTATGGCGCCTAGTACATCTGGGCAGCCATTACAGATAACATTACAAGATATGGCTACTGTTATGACTGAAGTTTTGGCTAAATTACCAGAACTAAGAGGCAAGCGTGATCACTCTGGGGTGAGAACAGAGTGCGCTGATAATTCTAGGGCCATGTCTGATACTGCGTCACAGCTTGCAGAACATGAGGACGGAGAGCTTCATTCTGTAGGTGACGGTTCTGATCCAAACAGATTGGATTCAGATATTTCAAATTTTAAGTTTAAATTGGAAAACCTCCGTGTATTACTAGGGGAGGTCTTAGCAGCTCTCAACGATTGTAACGCTGTTGCAATACCAGAGAAAATGTGTAGGTTGGATAAATACTTTGCGGTACCGGCGAGTACTGACGTTTTTCCTATACCTAAGAGATTAACTGAAATTGTTACTAAGGAGTGGGACAGACCCGGTGTGCCGTTCTCACCCCCTCCAATATTTAGAAAGATGTTTCCTATAGACACCACCACACGGGACTTATGGCAAACGGTCCCTAAGGTGGAGGGAGCAGTTTCTACTTTAGCTAAGCGTACCACTATCCCGGTGGAGGATAGCTGTGCTTTTTCAGATCCTATGGATAAAAAATTAGAGGGTTACCTTAAGAAAATGTTTGTTCAACAAGGTTTTATATTGCAACCCCTTGCATGCATCGCGCCGATCTCGGCTGCGGCAGCATTTTGGATTGAGTCTCTAGAAGAGAACCTCAGTTCAGCTACGCTGGACGACATTACGGACAGGCTTAGAGTCCTTAAACTAGCTAATTCATTCATTTCGGAGGCCGTAGTACATTTAACCAAACTTACGGCTAAGAATTCAGGATTCGCCATTCAGGCACGCAGGGCGCTGTGGCTAAAATCCTGGTCGGCTGATGTAACTTCTAAGTCCAAATTACTTAATATACCTTTCAAGGGGCAAACTTTATTTGGGCCCGGTTTGAAAGAAATTATTGCTGACATTACAGGAGGTAAGGGCCACGCTCTACCTCAAGACAAAGCCAAAGCTAAGGCTAGACAGTCTAATTTTCGTCCCTTTCGGAATTTCAAAGCAGGAGCAGCGCCACCCTCCTCTGCTCCAAAACAGGGAGGAACTGTTGCTCGTTACAGACAAGGCTGGAAGCCTAACCAGTCCTGGAACAAGGGCAAGCAGGCCAGTAAACCTGCTGCTGCCTCAAAGACAGCATGAACCGAGGGCCCCCGATCCGGGACCGGATCTAGTGGGGGGCAGACTCTCTCTCTTCGCCCAGGCTTGGGCAAGAGATGTCCAGGATCCCTGGGCGCTAGAGATCATATCTCAGGGATACCTTCTAGACTTCAAATTATCTCCTCCAAGAGGGAGATTTCATCTGTCAAGGTTGTCAACAAACCAAATAAAGAAAGACGCGTTTCTACGCTGTGTACAAGATCTATTATTAATGGGAGTGATCCATCCGGTTCCGCGGTCGGAACAGGGACAAGGGTTTTACTCAAACCTGTTTGTGGTTCCCAAAAAAGAGGGAACTTTCAGGCCAATCTTGGATTTAAAGATCCTAAACAAATTCCTAAGAGTTCCATCGTTCAAAATGGAAACTATTCGGACAATCTTACCCATGATCCAAAAGGGTCAGTACATGACCACAGTGGATTTAAAGGATGCTTACCTTCACATACCGATTCACAAAGATCATTACCGGTATCTAAGGTTTGCCTTCTTAGACAGGCATTACCAGTTTGTAGCCCTTCCATTCGGATTGGCTACGGCTCCAAGAATCTTCACAAAGGTTCTGGGTGCCCTTCTAGCGGTTCTGAGACCGCGAGGAATTTCGGTAGCTCCGTACCTAGACGACATTCTGATACAAGCTTCAAGCTTTCAAGCTGCCAAGTCTCATACAGAGTTAGTTCTGGCATTTCTAAGGTCGCATGGATGGAAAGTGAACGAAAAGAAGAGTTCTCTCTTGCCTCTCACAAGAGTTCCATTCTTGGGGACTCTTATAGATTCTGTAGAAATGAAGATTTATCTGACAGAGGACAGATTAACAAAGCTTCTAAATGCATGCCGTGTCCTTCATTCCATTCAACTCCCGTCAGTAGCTCAATGCATGGAGGTGATCGGCTTAATGGTAGCAGCAATGGACATAGTACCCTTTGCACGTCTACATCTCAGACCGCTGCAATTGTGCATGCTGAGTCAGTGGAATGGGGATTACTCAGATTTGTCCCCCACTCTGAATCTGGATCAAGAGACCAGAAACTCTCTTCTATGGTGGCTTTCTCGGCCACATCTGTCCAGGGGGATGCCGTTCAGCAGGCCGGACTGGACAATTGTAACAACAGACGCCAGCCTTCTAGGTTGGGGCGCTGTCTGGAATTCTCTGAAGGCTCAGGGACAATGGAGTCAGGAGGAAAGTCTCCTGCCAATAAACATTCTGGAATTGAGAGCAGTTCTCAATGCCCTTCTAGCTTGGCCCCAGTTAAAGACTCGGGGGTTCATCAGGTTTCAGTCGGACAACATCACGACTGTAGCTTACATCAACCATCAGGGAGGGACAAGAAGCTCCCTAGCAATGATAGAAGTATCAAAGATAATTCGCTGGGCAGAGTCTCACTCTTGCCACCTGTCAGCAATCCACATCCCGGGAGTGGAGAACTGGGAGGCGGATTTCCTGAGTCGCCAGACTCTTCATCCGGGGGAGTGGGAACTTCATCCGGAGGTCTTTGCCCAAATACTTCGACGTTGGGGCAAACCAGAGATAGATCTCATGGCGTCTCGCCAGAACGCCAAACTTCCTCGCTACGGATCCAGATCCAGGGATCCGGGAGCGGTTCTGATAGATGCTTTGACAGCACCTTGGAACTTCAGGATGGCTTATGTGTTTCCACCCTTCCCGCTGCTTCCTCGATTGATTGCCAAGATCAAACAGGAGAGAGCATCAGTGATTCTAATAGCGCCTGCATGGCCGCGCAGGACTTGGTATGCAGATCTAGTGGACATGTCATCCTGTCCGCCTTGGTCTCTACCTCTAAGACAGGACCTTCTGATTCAGGGTCCATTCAAACATCAAAGTCTAACTTCTCTGAAGCTGACTGCTTGGAAATTGAACGCTTGATTTTATCAAAACGTGGTTTTTCTGAGTCGGTTATTGATACCCTGATACAGGCTAGGAAGCCTGTTACCAGAAAGATTTACCATAAAATATGGCGTAAATACCTATACTGGTGTGAATCCAAAGATTACTCCTGGAGTAAGGTTAGGATTCCTAGGATATTGTCTTTTCTACAAGAAGGTTTAGAAAAGGGTTTATCGGCTAGCTCTTTAAAGGGACAGATCTCAGCTCTGTCCATCTTGTTACACAGGCGTCTGTCAGAAAATTCAGACATCCAGGCCTTTTGTCAGGCTTTAGCTAGGATCAAGCCTGTGTTTAAAACTGTTGCTCCGCCATGGAGTTTAAACTTAGTTCTTAACGTTTTACAGGGTGTTCCGTTTGAACCCCTTCATTCCATTGATATAAAATTGTTATCTTGGAAAGTTCTATTTTTAATGGCTATTTCCTCGGCTCGAAGAGTCTCTGAGTTATCAGCCCTACATTGTGATTCTCCTTATCTGATCTTTCACTCAGACAAGGTAGTTCTGCGTACTAAACCTGGGTTCTTACCTAAGGTTGTCTCTAACAGGAATATCAATCAAGAGATTGTTGTTCCATCCTTGTGTCCAAATCCTTCTTCAAAGAAGGAACGTCTTCTACACAATCTGGATGTAGTTCGTGCCCTCAAGTTCTACTTGCAGGCAACTAAAGATTTTCGCCAAACTTCTTCCCTGTTTGTCGTTTATTCTGGACAGAGGAGAGGTCAAAAAGCTTCTGCTACCTCTCTCTCTTTTTGGCTTCGTAGCATAATACGTTTAGCCTATGAGACTGCTGGACAGCAGCCTCCTGAAAGAATTACAGCTCATTCCACTAGAGCTGTAGCTTCCACTTGGGCCTTTAAGAATGAGGCCTCTGTTGAACAGATTTGCAAGGCTGCAACTTGGTCTTCGCTTCATACTTTTTCCAAATTTTACAAATTTGACACTTTTGCTTCTTCGGAGGCTATTTCTCCAACATAGGTGTGTCCGGTCCACGGCGTCATCCTTACTTGTGGGATATTCTCCTCCCCAACAGGAAATGGCAAAGAGCCCAGCAAAGCTGGTCACATGATCCCTCCTAGGCTCCGCCTACCCCAGTCATTCTCTTTGCCGTTGTACAGGCAACATCTCCACGGAGATGGCTTAGAGTTTTTTAGTGTTTAACTGTAGTTTTTCATTATTCAATCAAGAGTTTGTTATTTTCAAATAGTGCTGGTACGTACTATTTACTCAGAAACAGAAAAGAGATGAAGAATTCTGTTTGTATGAGGAAAATGATTTTAGCAACCGTAACTAAAATCCATGGCTGTTCCACACAGGACTGTTGAGAGCAATTAACTTCAGTTGGGGGAACAGTTTGCAGTCCTTTGCTGCTTGAGGTATGACACATTCTAACAAGACGATGTAATGCTGGAAGCTGTCATTTTCCCTATGGGATCCGGTAAGCCATGTTTATTACGATTGTAAATAAGGGCTTCACAAGGGCTTATTTAGACTGTAGACCTTTTTTTGGGCTAAATCGATTGATATTAACACTTATTTAGCCTTGAGGAATCATTTATTCTGGGTATTTTGATATAATAATATCGGCAGGCACTGTTTTAGACACCTTATTCTTTAGGGGCTTTCCCAAAGCATAGGCAGAGTCTCATTTTCGCGCCGGTGTTGCGCACTTGTTTTTTGAGAGGCATGGCATGCAGTCGCATGTGAGAGGAGCTCTGATACTTATAAAAGACTTCTGAAGGCGTCATTTGGTATCGTATTCCCCTTTGGGTTTGGTTGGGTCTCAGCAAAGCAGATACCAGGGACTGTAAAGGGGTTAAAGCTTAAAACGGCTCCGGTTCCGTTATTTTAAGGGTTAAAGCTTCCAAAATTGGTGTGCAATATTTTCAAGGCTTTAAGACACTGTGGTGAAAGTTTGGTGAATTTTGAACAATTCCTTCATGTTTTTTCGCAATTGCAGTAATAAAGTGTGTTCAGTTTAAAATTTAAAGTGACAGTAACGGTTTTATTTCAAAACGTTTTTTGTACTTTCTTATCAAGTTTATGCCTGTTTAACATGTCTGAACTACCAGATAGACTGTGTTCTGAATGTGGGGAAGCCAGAATTCCTATTCATTTAAATAAATGTGATTTATGTGATAATGACAATGATGCCCAAGATGATTCCTCAAGTGAGGGGAGTAAGCATGGTACTGCATCATTCCCTCCTTCGTCTACACGAGTCTTGCCCACTCAGGAGGCCCCTAGTACATCTAGCGCGCCAATACTCCTTACTATGCAACAATTAACGGCTGTAATGGATAATTCTGTCAAAAACATTTTAGCCAAAATGAACCCTTGTCAGCGTAAGCGTGGATGCTCTGTTTTAGTTACTGAAGAGCATGACGACGCTGATATTAATATCTCTGAAGGGCCCCTAACCCAATCTGAGGGGGCCAGGGAGGTTTTGTCTGAGGGAGAAATTACTGATTTAGGGAACATTTCTCAGCAGGCTGAATCTGATGTGATTACTTTTAAATTTAAATTGGAACATCTCCGCATTTTGCTTAAGGAGGTATTATCCACTCTGGATGATTGTGAAAATTTGGTCATCCCAGAGAAACTATGTAAAATGGACAAGTTCCTAGAGGTGCCGGGGCTCCCAGAAGCTTTTCCTATACCCAAGCGGGTGGCGGACATTGTTAATAAAGAATGGGAAAGGCCCGGTATTCCTTTCGTCCCTCCCCCCATATTTAAAAAATTGTTTCCTATGGTCGACCCCAGAAAGGACTTATGGCAGTCAGTCCCCAAGGTCGAGGGAGCGGTTTCTACTTTAAACAAACGCACCACTATTCCCATAGAGGATAGTTGTGCTTTCAAAGATCCTATGGATAAAAAATTAGAAGGTTTGCTTAAAAAGATGTTTGTTCAGCAGGGTTACCTTCTACAACCCATTTCATGCATTGTCCCTGTCACTACAGCCGCATATTTCTGGTTTGATGAACTGATTAAGGTGCTCGATAGTGACTCTCCTCCTTATGAGGAGATTATGGACAGAGTCAATGCTCTCAAATTGGCTAATTCTTTCACTCTAGACGCCTCTTTGCAATTGGCTAAGTTAGCGGCTAAGAATTCGGGGTTTGCTATTGTGGCGCGCAGAGCGCTTTGGTTGAAATCTTGGTCGGCTGATGCGTCTTCCAAGAACAAGCTACTAAACATTCCTTTCAAGGGGAAAACGCTGTTTGGTCCTGACTTGAAAGAGATTATCTCTGATATCACTGGGGGTAAGGGCCATGCCCTTCCTCAGGATCGGCCTTTCAAGGCAAAAAATAGACCTAATTTTCGTCCCTTTCGTAAAAACGGACCAGCCCAAGGTGCTACGTCCTCTAAGCAAGAGGGTAATACTTCTCAGGCCAAGCCAGCTTGGAGACCAATGCAAGGCTGGAACAAGGGAAAGCAGGCCAAGAAACCTGCCACTGCTACCAAGACAGCATGAAATATCGGCCCCCGATCCGGGACCGGATCTGGTGGGGGGCAGACTCTCTCTCTTCGCTCAGGCTTGGGCAAGAGATGTTCTGGATCCTTGGGCGCTAGAAATAGTCTCCCAGGGTTATCTTCTGGAATTCAAGGGACTTCCCCCAAGGGGGAGGTTCCACAGGTCTCAGTTGTCTTCAGACCACATAAAAAGACAGGCGTTCTTACATTGTGTAGAAGACCTGTTAAAAATGGGAGTGATTCATTCTGTTCCATTGAGAGAACAAGGGATGGGGTTCTACTCCAATCTGTTCATAGTTCCCAAAAAAGAGGGAACGTTCAGACCAATCCTAGATCTCAAGATCTTAAACAAATTTCTCAAGGTCCCATCGTTCAAGATGGAAACCATTCGAACTATCCTTCCTTCCATCCAGGAAGGTCAATTCATGACCACGGTGGATTTAAAGGATGCGTATCTACATATTCCTATCCACAAGGAACATCATCGGTTCCTAAGGTTTGCATTCCTGGACAAACATTACCAGTTCGTGGCGCTTCCTTTCGGATTAGCCACTGCTCCAAGGATTTTCACAAAGGTACTAGGGTCCCTTCTAGCGGTGCTAAGACCAAGGGGCATTGCAGTAGTACCTTACCTGGACGACATTCTGATTCAAGCGTCGTCCCTCCCTCGAGCAAAGGCTCACACGGACATCGTCCTGGCCTTTCTCAGATCGCACGGCTGGAAAGTGAACGTGGAAAAGAGTTCTCTATCCCCGTCAACAAGGGTTCCCTTCTTGGGAACAATTATAGACTCCTCAGAAATGAGGATTTTTCTAACAGAGGCCAGAAAGACAAAACTTCTGGACTCTTGTCGAATACTTCATTCCGTTCCTCTTCCTTCCGTAGCTCAGTGCATGGAAGTGATCGGGTTGATGGTAGCGGCAATGGACATAGTTCCTTTTGCGCGCATTCATCTAAGACCATTACAACTGTGCATGCTCAGTCAGTGGAATGGGGACTATACAGACTTGTCTCCAAAGATACAAGTAAATCAGAGGACCAGAGACTCACTCCGTTGGTGGCTGTCCCTGGACAACCTGTCACGAGGGATGACATTCCGCAGACCAGAGTGGGTCATTGTCACGACCGACGCCAGTCTGATGGGCTGGGGCGCGGTCTGGGGATCCCTGAAAGCTCAGGGTCTTTGGTCTCGGGAAGAATCTCTTCTACCGATAAATATTCTGGAACTGAGAGTGATATTCAATGCTCTCAAGGCTTGGCCTCAGCTAGCGAGGACCAAGTTCATACGGTTTCAATCAGACAACATGACGACTGTTGCGTACATCAACCATCAGGGGGGAACAAGGAGTTCCCTAGCGATGGAAGAAGTGACCAAGATTATTCTATGGGCGGAGTCTCACTCCTGCCACCTGTCTGCTATCCACATCCCGGGAGTGGAAAATTGGGAAGCGGATTTTCTGAGTCGTCAGACATTGCATCCGGGGGAGTGGGAACTCCATCCGGAAATCTTTGCCCAAGTCACTCAACTATGGGGCATTCCAGACATGGATCTGATGGCCTCTCGTCAGAACTTCAAAGTTCCTTGCTACGGGTCCAGATCCAGGGATCCCAAGGCGGCTCTAGTGGATGCACTAGTAGCACCTTGGACCTTCAAACTAGCTTATGTGTTCCCGCCGTTTCCTCTCATCCCCAGGCTGGTAGCCAGGATCAATCAGGAGAGGGCGTCGGTGATCTTGATAGCTCCTGCGTGGCCACGCAGGACTTGGTATGCAGATCTGGTGAATATGTCATCGGCTCCACCTTGGAAGCTACCTTTGAGACGAGACCTTCTTGTTCAGGGTCCGTTCGAACATCCGAATCTGGTTTCACTCCAGCTGACTGCTTGGAGATTGAACGCTTGATTTTATCGAAGCGAGGTTTCTCAGATTCTGTTATCGATACTCTTGTTCAGGCCAGAAAGCCTGTAACTAGAAAGATTTACCACAAAATTTGGAAAAAATATATCTGTTGGTGTGAATCTAAAGGATTCCCTTGGGACAAGGTTAAGATTCCTAGGATTCTATCCTTCCTTCAAGAAGGATTGGAAAAAGGATTATCGGCAAGTTCCCTGAAGGGACAGATTTCTGCCTTGTCGGTGTTACTTCACAAAAAACTGGCAGCTGTGCCAGATGTTCAAGCCTTTGTTCAGGCTCTGGTTAGAATCAAGCCTGTTTACAAACCTTTGACTCCTCCTTGGAGTCTCAATTTAGTTCTTTCAGTTCTTCAGGGGGTTCCGTTTGAACCCTTACATTCCGTTGATATTAAGTTATTATCTTGGAAAGTTTTGTTTTTAGTTGCAATTTCTTCTGCTAGAAGAGTTTCAGAATTATCTGCTCTGCAGTGTTCTCCTCCTTATCTGGTGTTCCATGCAGATAAGGTGGTTTTACGTACTAAACCTGGTTTTCTTCCAAAAGTTGTTTCTAACAAAAACATTAACCAGGAGATTATCGTACCTTCTCTGTGTCCGAAACCAGTTTCAAAGAAGGAACGCTTGTTGCACAATTTGGATGTTGTTCGCGCTCTAAAATTCTATTTAGATGCTACAAAGGATTTTAGACAAACATCTTCCTTGTTTGTTGTTTATTCAGGTAAAAGGAGAGGTCAAAAAGCAACTTCTACCTCTCTCTCTTTTTGGATTAAAAGCATCATCAGATTGGCTTACGAGACTGCCGGACGGCAGCCTCCCGAAAGAATCACAGCTCATTCCACTAGGGCTGTGGCTTCCACATGGGCCTTCAAGAACGAGGCTTCTGTTGATCAGATATGTAGGGCAGCGACTTGGTCTTCACTGCACACTTTTACCAAATTTTACAAGTTTGATACTTTTGCTTCTTCTGAGGCTATTTTTGGGAGAAAGGTTTTGCAAGCCGTGGTGCCTTCCATTTAGGTGACCTGATTTGCTCCCTCCCTTCATCCGTGTCCTAAAGCTTTGGTATTGGTTCCCACAAGTAAGGATGACGCCGTGGACCGGACACACCTATGTTGGAGAAAACAGAATTTATGTTTACCTGATAAATTTCTTTCTCCAACGGTGTGTCCGGTCCACGGCCCGCCCTGGTTTTTTAATCAGGTCTGATAATATATTTTCTTTAACTACAGTCACCACGGTACCATATGGTTTCTCCTATGCTATTATTCCTCCTTAACGTCGGTCGAATGACTGGGGTAGGCGGAGCCTAGGAGGGATCATGTGACCAGCTTTGCTGGGCTCTTTGCCATTTCCTGTTGGGGAGGAGAATATCCCACAAGTAAGGATGACGCCGTGGACCGGACACACCGTTGGAGAAAGAAATTTATCAGGTAAACATAAATTCTGTTTTTTGGGAGAAAGGTTCTTCAGGCAGTGGTTCCTTCTGTATAATGAGCCTGCCTATCCCTCCCGTCATCCGTGTACTTTTGCTTTGGTATTGGTATCCCAGAAGTAATGATGACCCGTGGACTGATCACACATAACAGAAGAAAACATAATTTATGCTTACCTGATAAATTCCTTTCTTCTGTTGTGTGATCAGTCCACGGCCCGCCCTGTTTTTTTAAGGCAGGTAAATATTTTTTAAATTATAATTCAGTCACCACTTCACCCTTGGCTTCTCCTTTCTCGTTGGTCTTTGGTCGAATGACTGGAGGTGACGTAGAGGGGAGGAGCTATATAGCAACTCTGCTGGGTGAATCCTCTTGCACTTCCTGTAGGGGAGCAGATAATATCCCAGAAGTAATGATGACCCGTGGACTGATCACACAACAGAAGAAAGGAATTTATCAGGTAAGCATAAATTATGTTTTCCAATTTACTTATAGTATCTAATTTGTTTTGTTCTCTTATATCATTTGTTGAAAAGGATACCTAGGTAGACTCAGGAGCAGCTAATTGGTGGCTGCATATTTATGCCTCATCTTATTGGCACACCCAGTGCATTTAGCTAGCTCCCAGTAGTGTATTGCTGCTTTTTCAACAAAGGAAAGAGAAGGAAGCAAATGAGATAATAGAATCGGAAAGTGGTTAAAAATTGTATTCTCTATCTGAATCATGAAAAAAAAATTGGTGTTTTCATTTCCCTTTAACTGTATAATGTAGTATGGGCCTTGAAAAATTCAGAATTTCTTCTTCCTTGCTTATCCATTTCTCAGGTCCCCCACAAGGGTCATAAAGCTACTGCAATCACCTTGGTAGTGTGACTTAAAGCTTTGATTCGCATAGTGTACCTAGTTTCCCCTGAATGAAGTCGCCACTTCTTAGGTTTTTAGAAGTTAACCTTCTGTTGAACAGATCTGCAAGGCAGCTACTTGGTAATCTTTTCATACCTTTGCAAATTCTACCATTTTGACACTTTGCCTCTTCTGAGGCTGTTTTTTTGTAGGAAAGTTCTTCAGGCCACCATGTCTGTCTAGCCGGACCGTTTTTGGTTTACAACCTGGGTTGTCCTTGCTGATTGGACAGTATCAATAAACAAGTGCTGTCCATGGTTCTGAACCAAAAATTGTCTGGCTCCTTAGCTTAGATGCCTTCTTTTTCAAATAAAGAAAGCAAGAGAATGAAGAAAAATTGATAATAGGAGTAAATAGGAAAGTTGCTAAAAATTGCGTGTTCTATCTGAATCATGAATGAAAAAAATGGGGTGTAGTGTCCCTTTAACTGTTTTTTCTACACTATTTCATGGTGGTCTCGTAGACTTCACAGCTTGGGTATAGGATGTCACATGTGATGGGTTGTGGACTCTCACCATCTCATGAAAGAAAACAAAATGTATACTTACCTGATAAATTAGTTTCTTTCATGATGGTGAGAGTCCACAAGACCCGCCCTTGTTGTTTTCATAACAGTTGGCGGCTATACCAGTTTGCACTTCTTTTATCCTGTTTTATCTTTCCTACTTTTTTATTTTCTACTTTGGCCATATATATGACTAAGGAATCATGGTAAAGTGGGAGGGATTATAGCTCTGTTGTGTGGTGTGTTTTGCCTCCTCCTCTAGGAATGGACTTTAATCCCACATGTGATGGCTTTATCAGGTAAGCATATATTTATTTATTTTTTAAATCAAACTAACCATTAATTAAAGCAGATATAAATAGTGTTGCAATTTGCTGCAAAGAGTTGTTTCATGGGAGTAGTCAAAGTAAACAAATATGTAGAAAGGAGAAGCAAGGAAGAAAATTTGAAAATGTGGGGGAAAAGTCATTAGAAGTTAGGTATAAGGACAACGAAAGTTTATGGAAAATGGAAGAATTACAATGTGTGGGAATGATTGTAAAAGCATGTATTGTGAATCCAATAACGTAGCAAGGATGGAAATGCATCATTAAATTATTTATTTTGCCAATCTCTTTATAATACCTTTTCATCTACAGAATGACTCTTCATAAACTAAAGCGTTTTGAAAAGGCTTTTAATATAACTTCCGGAAAATTAGTATCTCGCAATGGAATCAAGTAAGTGGAATTCTAGAATTTTCCAGTTCATGTAAGAATGGAATTTTTTAACACATACTAGATTTGATTAGTTTGTTTCAATAATTGTTTTTCTTCATTCACTTTCTATCTTTATTTGAAAAAGAAGGCATCTAAGCTTTTTGTTTTGGTTCAGTACTCTAGACAGCACTTTTTATTGGTGGATGAATTTATCCACCAATCAGCAAGAATAACCCAGGTTATTCACCAAAATTGGGCCAGCATCTAAACTTATATTCTTGCATTTCAAATAAAGATACCAAGAGAATTAAGAAAATTGGATAATAGGAGTAAATTAGGAAGTTGCTTAAAATTGCATGCTCTATCTGAATCACGAAAGAAAAAAAATGGGTCCAGTGTCCCTTTAAGGGAGTTGAATGGGGGGGGGGGTTAAGTATTAAAACCCCTCAATATCAGATCCCTTTAGCCCTACAAACCCGCCAGCTCTTTCAAATGGTGGGTAACTTGGGTAATGCATACAAGTTTAAAAAAATAAAAGTAAAAACAAACACTTTTTTAAGGCACACATAACAACCCATCAAAAAGGCCTAGAGACCCCTGGGGACCCCTTGTTTTAAAGATTAAAAGCCCCTCTTTAAAATAAAGCTACAATATAGGCGGCAAAGAGCACCACAGCAAAGCTGTTAAATATCACCTCTCTTCCCTCCCACCCCAGTCATTCTCTTTGCCTACTTTAAGAGCAAGGAGGTGGTAAATTAGGAATATCTGCCTTATCTATTTTGTTACATAAGCGTCTGGCGGACATACCAGACGTGCAATCTTTTTGTCAGGCCTTGGTCAAGATCAGGCCTGTGTTTAAGCCAGTTACTCCTCCCTGGAGTCTTAATTTAGTTCTTAAGGTTCTTCAAGGGGCTCCGTTTGAGCCTATGCTATTCCTTAGATATTAAGTTGTTATCTTGGAAAGTTTTGTTTCTTGTTGCTATTTCTTCTGCTCGTAGAGTGTCAGAGCTCTCGCCATTGCAGTATGTCTCCTTACCTTATTTCTCTTGTTAAGTGTATCCAGTCCACGGATCATCCATTACTTGTGGGATATTCTCCTTCCCAACAGGAAGTTGCAAGAGGATCACCCACAGCAGAGCTGCTATATAGCTCCTCCCCTCACTGCCATATCCAGTCATTCTCTTGCAACTCTCAACTAAGATGGAGGTCGTAAGAGGACTGTGGTGTTTTATACTGATAGTTTATTTCTTCAATCAAAAGTTTATTTTTAAATGGTACCGGAGTGTACTGTTTATCTCAGGCAGTATTTAGAAGAAAAATCTGCCTGCGTTTTCTATGATCTTAGCAGAAGTAACTAAGATCCTTTGCTGTTCTCACATATTCTGAGGAGTGAGGTAACTTCAGAGGGGGAATAGCGTGCAGGTTTTCCTGTAATAAGGTATGTGCAGTTAAAATATTTTTCTAGGGATGGAATTTGCTAGAAAATGCTGCTGATACCGAAGTAATGTAAGTAAAGCCTTAAATGCAGTGATAGCGACTGGTATCAGGCTTATTAATAGAGATACATACTCTTATAAAAGTGTATTTTAAAACGTTTGCTGGCATGTTTAATCGTTTTTTACATATGTTTGGTGATAAAACTTATTGAGGCCTAGTTTTTTCCACATGGCTGGCTTGAATTTTGCCTAGAAACAGTTCCCTGAGGCTTCCCACTGTTGTAATATGAGTGGGAGGGGCCTATTTTGCAGTTTTTTTACACAGCAAAAATTACAGACACAGACATCCAGCTTCTTCCTGCATGATCCAGGACTTCTCTCAAGGGCTCAAAAGGCTTCAAAAATCGTATTGAGGGAGGTAAAAAGCCACAGTAGAGCTGTGGCAGCTGTTGTGACTGTTTAAAAAACGTTTTTGTCATTTGTTATTCCGTTTTTGGTATTAAGGGGTTAATCATCCATTTGCAAGTGGGTGCAATGCTCTGCTAACTTATTACATACACTGTAAAAATTTCGTTAGTGTAACTGCATTTTTTCACTGTTATTTCAAAATTTGGGAAAATTTGTGTTTCTTAAAGGCGCAGTAACGTTTTTTATATTGCTTGTAAACTTGTTTTAAAGTGTTTTCCAAGCTTGCTAGTCTCATTGCTAGTCTGTTTAAACATGTCTGACACAGAGGAACCTACTTGTTCATTATGTTTGAAAGCCATGGTGGAGCCCCATAGGAGAATGTGTACTAAATGTATTGATTTCACCTTAAACAGTAAAGATCAGTCTTTATCTATAAAAGAATTATCACCAGAGGGTTCTGTCGAGGGGGAAGTTATGCTGACTAACTCTCCCCACGTGTCAGACCCTTTGCCTCCCGCTCAGGGGACGCACGCTAATATGGCGCCAATTACATCAGGGACGCCCATAGCGATTACCTTGCAGGACATGGCTACAATCATGAATAATACCCTGTCAGAGGTATTATCTAGATTGCCTGAATTAAGAGGCAAGCGCGATAGCTCTGGGGTTAGGAGAGATACAGAGCGCGCAAATGCTGTTAGAGCCATGTCTGATACTGCGTCACAGTATGCAGAACATGAGGACGGAGAGCTTCAGTCTGTGGGTGACATCTCTGACTCGGGGAAACCTGATTCAGAGATTTCTAATTTTAAATTTAAGCTTGAGAACCTCGGTGTATTGCTTGGGGAGGTATTAGCTGCTCTGAATGACTGTAACACAGTTGCAATTCCAGAGAAATTGTGTAGGCTGGATAGATACTATGCGGTGCCGGTGTGTACTGACGTTTTTCCTATACCTAAAAGGCTTACAGAAATTATTAGCAAGGAGTGGGATAGACCCGGTGTGCCCTTTTCCCCACCTCCTATATTTAGAAAAATGTTTCCAATAGACGCCACTACACGGGACTTATGGCAGACGGTCCCTAAGGTGGAGGGAGCAGTTTCTACTTTAGCAAAGCGTACCACTATCCCGGTTGAGGACAGTTGTGCTTTTTCAGATCCAATGGATAAAAAATTGGAGGGTTACCTTAAGAAAATGTTTTTTCAACAAGGTTTTATTTTACAGCCCCTTGCATGCATTGCGCCTGTCACTGCTGCGGCGGCATTCTGGTTTGAGGCCCTGGAAGATGCCAGCCAGACAGCTCCATTGAATGAAATTATTGACAAGCTTAGAACGCTTAAGCTAGCTAACTCATTTGTTTCTGATGCCATTGTTCATTTGACTAAACTAACGGCTAAGAATTCCGGATTCGCCATCCAGGCGCGTAGGGCGATATGGCTTAAATCCTGGTCAGCTGACGTGACTTCAAAGTCTAAATTACTCAACATTCCTTTCAAGGGGCAGACCTTATTCGGGCCTGGCTTGAAGGAAATTATTGCTGACATTACTGGAGGCAAGGGTCATACCCTTCCCCAGGACAGGGCCAAATCAAAGGCCAAACAGTCTAATTTTCGTGCCTTTCGAAATTTCAAGGCAGGAGCAGCATCAACTTCCTCCGCTTCAAAACAAGAGGGAACTGTTGCTCATTCCAGACAGGCCTGGAAACCTAACCAGTCCTGGAACAAGGGCAAGCAGGCCAGAAAGCCTGCTGCTGCCCCCAAGACAGCATGAAGGAACGGCCCCCTATCCAGAAACGGATCTAGTGGGGGGCAGACTTTCTCTCTTTGCCCAGGCGTGGGCAAGAGATGTTCAGGATTCTCTAGTCGAGACTTCCTGAGGGAGGGGCGTTGTAGAAGTGGAGCACGCCCGAGTTCACCTGTGTGTGAACACCTGAACACCAATTCCCCCGCCACAGCCTCATTGTGGGGTTGCAACAAACACTCTACCAGAGGGTCTAATTGGGCGACTGGATGGCCGGTATACCTCTAAAGGCTAGATGGGACTAGTCCCAAACAAAGAAGTCAAGACGGTAGCCTTATTTTGACAGCAGACTAAGGCAACAATCGGCAAAACACCGCAATAGTAGCAACTGAAAAAGAAAAGTTTAAAGACTTTTAAAACCATACAGCAGAAAGTACCTGTATCAAAGCACGTCTCCAGCAGGAGCCAGACCTATGCGAGTGGAGCACTGGTTGGGACAGGAGCTCAGAAAGATACTGATGGAGCTGTGAGAAGTGTCTGGAACCTACCTTGGACCTACAAAGTGGCAGCGGAGAGGAGTGCCAAGGAACAAGAGGCTAGCGAAGCGACCCCACCTGGTTGGGAGTGAGAGGCATATCGACCGCTACAGCAGGACTCGGCACTTCTTGATCCCCCTCTGTAAGCCGGCGCAGCGGAGTGTCGTCATATTCAAGATGCGCAGCAGCGAGGTAGCTCCGGGGTTTGAGGAAGAACAAGCAGCAAAAAAGCACAGGCTTGCAAGAAGGTCCACACGACCGTGGGAGAGAAGTTCCGTAAGATCAGACGCCGTGAAGATAGAGGGGGTAAGTATGGACTTAATTACATAAGGATAAAAGAGATAGCGTAACATACACCAGAAAGGTTGACAGCATATACACTCCGAAGCTTCTAATAGTGCTAAGGGTCTGGCTCCCAAAAACATTATTCCAGGTACTAGAACAAAAAAAATAAAAAAAATTCCCAGCACTTTTTCAAACTAAAGGTATAAGAATGTTGCTACTTTTCTACATTATTTGCTTCATTGTTTGTTAATAAGCCCTAAAAAACACCGGGGCCCAAGGAGAAGAAATTTTCTGCCAAAACACAAGCATTCAGTAGTCTGCAAACGTAGAGGGATAATTATAATAAACGCTGTAACCAGTGCATATAGTGAATATGGGGGAACCGAAAAATTGATTTTTCTAACGTGTGAAGACTAAAAGTTAATCTTTGGAAACAATTTGCATCAAGTGTTTAAGAGACATTCCAGCATCGTAATTGTGCAAAAGAAAGGACTATATAGAGCCACAATTCAAATGTCTAATTTCCTATGCACTTTTTTGAGAGTATTCTTAAAAAAGAAATTGTGACATGAGTAATATTACTTTGGAAGTAATGTCTGTATTATATACATAGCAAGCTAAATCGTTTATAAGCTGTGTGGGTATAGCAGATTCCATATAGAATTATATTGTATGAGATAGGAAAGTATAAAAAATTATAGGCTCTAGACAGTAAGGTTGGGTTGTTCCTGCACCTATAGTGAAATTGAGTAGAAATATTAAGTCTAAACAGACTAAAGGGGATTCTGGGTATTTACAAAGAAAAGATATAAGTGTGACCACTTATAAGTATTGTGTGCAAATCATTCTAATCTTCTCTCTGGGAGAAAGGTGGGGTATGGAATAGTGGTCAGATTGTAACATATATCAGATACCATTGCCAATATAATCTAAAAGACAGGGATCCAGGGCCAGAACGTAGATCACCTGCACCTGCACATAACAAACACTGCACACAACTGATGATTATTTTTTAATTCACAATTAATAGTAGCTCACAAACCACTCTTTTTTCTCTCTATACAACACACCACTAATAAACACGAATAAATAAACACATAAACACTCACAGAGCACGCCAACAGAATTGGCTGGAAAAAGACCAATACAGAGGGGGCCCCTTTTTTTTTCTCTTTCTCTTTCTCTCTTTTTTTTTTTTTCCCCCTGTAATATTATACACAACCACATTCGTGGGTGGTAATTTATGGAAAAATTCATTACAAATACAAAGCCCAGATCCCCGGCAATGCCGGCGAAGAAAGACAAAAAAACTAAAATGGTACTGGATACAGGCTCAGAGCCTATCCCAGAATCACTAATTCATAGAGCAGCTAGCCCTGAAAACCAAATGACAACTAATCAATTAGCTGAACTACTCCTTCCACAATTTGAAATAGTTAAAAAAGAAATTTCGGGTCTCTCATTAGAGATCAAACAATTTGCAAAAAGAATTATAGAAGTGGAAGCAAGAGTATCTGAAATGGAAGACAGAGCTAATATACATGAAGGAACTATATCAAACCATACGAATAAACTAAATAGTCTTCAGGAGAAAATAGATGACCTGGAAGATAGATCCCGCAGAAATAATATCAGAATAGTGGGTTTACCTGAGAGTACAGAATATAGTGATCTATTATCATTTGGTTCAACCACACTTCCCCAACTTCTAGGGATGCAACCACCCTTAGACAAACTAACAGTAGAGAGAGCACATAGAACAGGCAGCAGTAGGAAATATCTAGATGGCAATATAAGACCTAGAATGGTAATAATAAGATATTTAAATTTTCAGGATAAAATCAACATAATCAGACAGCATAGGAAGGTACAGCCACTTATGATAGGTTCAAAACCAATACATATATTTCAAGATTACTCTGTTGATACATCCACAAAAAGAAAGACAATGGCACCTTATTGTACAGCTTTATTAAAAGCGGGCTGTAGGGCTACATTAAGATACCCTGCAAAAATAGTTATAGCCGAGACAGAGGGATTCACGACATTGACCACAGTAGAAGAGGCTGATTCATATTGCATAAAAAGTAATATTAAAATATGATATAAATGAGCGTCTGATATAACTCAGTCGATTTAAGGCTAAATCCACACTATGAAACAAATGGATTCAGTACATTATAATTTTTTTAAACAATTTATGCTTAGTTGGCAAATAAAGAATGAAAATTTTAATTTATTGATTCGGGGGCTTTACAGAATTGTGCTCCTCCCCTCCTCTCCCCCCTTCCTAAAGATGGGTGTATTGGAGATTTTAATAGAGATTGGGATAGCTTATCAATCCTGCATTTTTTTGTGCTTTTTCTCTCTTTTTTTCTCACTGGTATTTTGTTTTAGATAGTCCCAGAATAAAATGCAATCTACCCTTAATATAGTATCGTGGAATGGGGGAGGTATTACCTCCCCCATTAAACGTAAACATATATTAAAAACTTTAATACAACACACCCCAGATATCATCTTTTTACAAGAATTACACCTTAAGGAAAAGGAAGTACCTAAACTTAAAGCCAACTGGATCTCCGAAATAATAGCGACTCCTTGTAATAAAAGAAAATGTGGGGTAGCAATCTTGTTTAATAATAAGATCGTATATAAAATTAGAAAACAAGAGCTAGACCCACAGGGAAGGTATATGATTATTCAAGTTGAGATCAATAATAAAATATGGTCATTTTGTAATGTGTATGGACCAAACAAATTGGACGTCGAATTCTGGGATAAAATTAAAAGCAAATTCCATTTATAGGAGAGAACTTGATATTGGCGGGTGACTTTAACCTAACGATGTACCCAGAAATGGACAGGTTTCGAATAAAACACAAACATGACTATGTAAGGGAGGCAAGACTGCTGAGAGAGATAAGTAAGACATTAAAACTAAAAGATATCTGGAGGTTACAGAATCCAGACAAACGTAATTACTCATGTGAATCTAAATCATATAAAAATTTCTCCAGGATAGACATGTTTTTAATAGAAGAAAAATTGCTCACATTAGATATGGATACACAAATATCAGAGATAATAATATCAGATCATGCCATCATCTCTATGCACATAAAAACATCACAGATAATAGGCTCAAAATGCAATACATTCCGCTTCCCAAGTTATATGGCAAATAACAAACGATTTGTAAATTGGCTGCAAGCGAAATGGAATGAATATTACTTGACTAATAAATCATTTTTCAATAAAACAGAAATATTTTGGGAAGCGGGAAAAGCAGTGCTTAGAGGGGAAATCAAATCATTCATGATTAAGATAAAAAAAAAAAAATATATAGAGAATTACAACTCGCGGGCCAACTCAGAAACAGGTATAACACATACTTAAATCAACCAAATTCTGGCACATGGAAAAAATACACCGAAGCCAAGGCTGAAAGAGAAATTTTTCTGAAAAATAAATGGGCTGTAGAAGAGTTGAGAATAAGAAACATCTATCAGGGCTATCAAGGAATAGCAGCAAAACATCTAGCTAAAATGACTAAACATAGAAAATCCAAAAACACTATCACACTTATTAAAACTGAGACAGGACTCCATAAGGAAAACACAGAATTTCGTAAAGCTTTTTATAACTTTTATAAAAATCTATATGCAGAGTCACATCTTAATATAGATGAAAAAAATATATTCTGGAAGAAAATTAAATCACCTCAAATAACAAACGAAACACTAGAACAGATCAATAAACCGATCACAGTAGAAGAAGTAAAAGATGCAATTAATAAGGCAAAAGTAAATAAAGCACCGGGTCCGGATGGCCTCACTGCAGAATTTTATAAGATATTAAAGGTAGATCTTATATCAACATTAACCAAACTATACAATACATATTATATACAAAATGAAATGAAATCACCCTATTTTCAGGATGCAATAATAACACTAATACATAAGAAAGGTAAACCGCTAGAAGATATGGGTTCATATCGGCCCATATCACTATTAAATAATGACTATAAGATTTGTATGTATATAATAGCCGAAAGATTGAAAAAAGCCATAGGTGAGATAATACATCCAGACCAGACTGGCTTCATGCCAGGAAGGAATGTACTGCGGAACACCCGGAGAGTGTTACTGATATTGGAACATTACTATTATAAATTACAACATCAGAGTAAAAACACAAATATAGACTTAGCCTTAGTAACAATCGATGCCGAAAAGGCATTCGATTCTATTATATGGGACCATCTGTTTACCTCTCTTAGTAGTTTTGGATTCTCAGGGAAGCTGATCGAATTCTTAAAATTAATCTACAAGAAACCTCGGTCTCAACTGCTAGTAAACGGAGAGCTTACACAGTATATAACTCTTCATAGAGGGACCCGACAAGGATGCCCACTATCACCATTGCTATTCAATATAGCATTAGAGCCACTTGCAATCAGGTTTAGAAACGAAGTAAAGGGGATTAAGATAGGAAAACAGCACCCCATCATCTCACTATATGCAGACGACATTTTATTATTCTTGCAAAATACAAAAGTAAACATTCCTAAGATATTAGAACTAATCAATAATTATAGTCAATTCTCGGGATATAAAGTGAATAGAAAAAAGTCAGAAATATTATGGATAAACAAAACGAGACAAAGCTATTCGAATCAGGTGTTTAAAGAAGTAGAATATATAAATTATCTTGGGATCTCCTTAAAGGGACAGTCTACACCAGAATTTGTATTGTTTTAAAAGATAGATAATCCCTTTACTACCCATTCCCCTGATTTGCATAACCAACACAGTTATATTAATATACTTTTAACCTCTGTGATTATCTTGTATCTAAGCCTCTGCAAACTGCCCCTTTTTTCAGTTCTTTTGACAGACTTGCAGTCTAGCCAATCAGTGCCTGCTCCCAGATAACTTCTCGTGCACGAGCACAGTGTAATCTATATGAAATACGTGAACTAACACCCTCTAGTGGTGAAAAATGGTTAAAATGCAATCTGAAAGAGGTGGGCTTCAAGGTCTAAGAAATTAGCATATGAACCTCCTAGGTTAAGCTTTCAACTAAGAATACCAAGAGAACAAAGCAAAATTGGGGATAAAAGTAAATTGGAAAATTGTTTAAAATTACATGCTCTAGACTTCCGGTGGGCGGACCTAGAAGATGGCAGCAAGATTTTTTAGCTCTGCAGAAACCTGCATTTAATTTCTGCAAACTTGCCTCTCTCTTTGCCATCTGCAACTCCCTTGACAGGCAAGCTGTCCGGGAACCTCTGGCAGATAGAAGCCTTTCAACCGCTTCTTCCCTGGAAGTCAGTTTCTTAAAAGAAAATCCTTAAGGGATTGCTAAACAATGGACGCGGCAAGGGACATTGCTCTTCAAATATGTTCTGTCTTCCTGCCTAAGTTTGAGCAGCTGTTCATAAGCTATGGAAAATTAAGAGATGCTGTTCGTGAAACAGAAAAATCAAACTCCATGGAACCTGATGCTACACATGTGACTACACTACCGCTTCTGGTGACCGATTTGTGGCCTGTGAGAGCAGTCACTCAGTACCAACAATCATCAGACTGCAGCTCGCAGTGGGGCACCACGTGGATTGCTGATGCGCTCCCGGAGGCGGTTCGGGCCCGTGGTGCGCCCCGTGCCGAGGTTATATACAGCAGAGTGGGACCTTACCTGGGGGAATACCCTCTGGGTCTCTCTGGTGTGGGATTTGCTGCGGGGCAGGAGGAGAGCCCGATAATATCATTGCCGACCCACCTGATCGATGCTACAACCACAGGAGTCACTTACAACCCGGACTGTGCAGTGCTGGCTAGGTGGGAACTTCTTGATGCGGGGTCCTTGTCTGTGATGCGGTACATGGTTCCTATATGGGCTCCGCATTTGACCACAAGCCGTAACATTTATCCCTTGGCTGGAGAGCAGCATGGCGGCTGGTACCTCCCACAGGCAATCTGGGCTCTACTGACCTGCAATGGCTCAAATCCAACTCGTGCTGGAATCGGGTAAACTAATTTCTCTGTCCGGCTTGTCTGTTTGGGAACCACGATCTGTCCCTCTTGGGGGCCAATTGAGAGAATACTGGTTGACGTTTTTTGCTCACATTGATTCTGTTTTTTTGTACCGTAGCTCCCCACACACTTTGATCAATTCTCTTCCTGTAATATTGCCAACTGTACGCATTCTAATGAGGTACTTACGGACCCCAGAACAATGTGATGGTAGCTGGCTGACCCACAATCTAATATACATCTGCTAAGAACCTTGCTGCCTATCGATCCAAATTTATGCAACTTTATCTTGTTTACTAAGGACCAGCGTGTCCCTTATGGCTGCAGGAGCAACCACCTAATAGCTCATTGCCGAATTATTAATACCTGTCAATGTACATACTTCTGTTTTTCCTTATTGTATATCAGCACTTGTTCCTCATGTAACTGGGATATTTAACTGCCAGTGGGAAATGTCTTATGATATGTCCCAACTGGAGGCCATGAAACATAGAAAACCGGGTCAAACAAGTACAGTTGATTTCTATGAATCTTGTTTATCAATATCGATGTTTTGCAGAGGCAGTGTTTTGTAACCTTACTTAGTACTATAGGACCTAGTGGACATAGTTTGGTCTGGGCCATACTAGGTAAGAAGGGTAATGTCTGCTTTACATTCTTTAGTTTAGTGTAGTTAAGTATTATTTTAATCATATCAAGCTAGGTAAGGGCTTCATAGGGTATCCCTGGTAACTATGAGAAGGGTATTTAGAGAATTCGGCTGAGAAAATACACACGCCATATAATACATGTAACCTGTAGGCTCTTCTGGAAAGTCTGAGAATCTTGACAGTCACCTCCCACTTAAATTCACTAGTGTCACTTCCCGGTCTGTCATAGTGATGTACGTTTCCCTGTCGCTTTCCAACACACCAGATCCGCCATTTTAGAACACAGTATAACATAATATCTTCACAGTTTCCTCTGCCCTCTCCAATCACTCCAGACATTCTGCATTTAGACCCGAAGAGTCTAGTCTAGCCTACATACCTGCTGAACCCTTTGGGGATCTGTTTTGTTCCTGGTTTGTTTAGTTTTTGTGTATGTTATGTGTTGTATTGTTTCTTGTTTTTTTTTGTTCTGTTTTTCTTTTTCTTTTTGGTTGGTTTAGGTTAATAATTTAAAAATAAGAGGTACAGGTGCAATAGGAGACAAAGATCAATGAATGTCACTTTAACTCTATCTACGGAGACCAATCCCTATTAGAACATGGCTGTAACCATGTAACCTGTTTCTGCTTGAAAATTATAGACTTGACTGACATGCTATAGCAATAAGAAATAGGATAGCTTGTCCCTTTACAGCACTGCCTACTAGAATACTGGTTGTGCTGAAAAAGTTTAATTTTCTATATGCCTGCTTGAACAATAATTTACTCAGACTGAAATTAGATTGAAATGTAAGAATGCGCTACTTTATGGTTTAGTAAATATTCAGACTTTTACCAGTCCAACCACCAGAGGTCAAGGTACCACGGTTACCTGCTAGTTCATGGTAGTTCAGTGACAGCAGTAAATAAAGGATGTAAACCCAAGCAGAACAACAGAGGTAGGGTATCATACCAGGAATGCACTCTCATTGGCGATGCGAATACAGACAGTAAGTTCTTTCGACCTGAAATGAATGATATTTCCTTTTTTTTGTTGTTGCTTTCTACCATTGAATCATCAATTTAATGTTTCCATAAATGTTGCATGTGTTCGCCTCTGTCCTAGGTTAGCTCATATAGTGCACAAATTTGTAATATATAATCCTGATGGTTCTTGTTAGCGTATTTGTATACTTTACTTTAATGCGCATTCTCAACAAAATATTACTTTCCAGCATGTTATGTTCCCTCCACTTTGCTGTCTACAATGTCATTGTAAGTAAGCATGTAACTGTAAACATTTGATCTGTTGTATCTGTGCTTCCTCAATAAAAAGAATTTAAAAAAAAAAAAAAAAAAATTACATGCTCTATCTGAATCATGAAAGTTTATTTTGGCCTAGACTGTCCCTTTAAGCAAGGATCCTAATTCATGGTATAGTCTTAATTACGACAAACTATTTGACAAATTGGCGAAAGATCTAAAACGGTGGAACATATTGTGTCTTTCACTCTCAGCTAAAATAATGCTTATAAAAACAATTTTTTTTCCCCGACTGATGTTTTTACTACAAAATCTACCGATACTCATAAAAAGGAAAGATATAAACAAATACAATAGTCTTTGTGCAGAATTTATCTGGGGGGAAAAAAGACATGCGTTATCATTTGAAAAACTTGTACAACTTAAAAGGTATGGGGGATTAGCGCTCCCCAATCTGAAAAACTATAACTGGGTGACATTGATCAAATATGGGACAGATTGGGTAACAGAAGCCAATTATGTGACACTCTTTGAAATAGAATCAGATTTGGTGAAGCCATTTAATTTAAAATCTATATTGCATCACCCCTATAATAAATTACCAAGTAACATTTGCAGAATGCCTACATTTGCTAATATAATACAAGCATGGCAGAAGTATTTGAAAGCACTAGGGTACAAATACCAGACTTCATATTATCTTCCTATTAAAGGTACGCCTGACTTCAGCCCAGGTATTGAAAACAAAGTTTTTAAGAACTGGGGAGATAAGGGACTGTTATATATGGCTCAGTTACAACAAGCGGCCCCAAGATTAATATATACATTTCAGGAACTGTCTCAAACATTTAAACTAGAGGCGAAAGACTTTTATGCATACCTACAAATAAGAAATTATTTTCTTAAGATGGTATCGGCACATGGGGAGGACTGGGCCAAACCTGAAATAGATTCAGGGATTAAATTATACAAGGCAGGTATGCGCTCTATCTCTTACTGGTATAAAGCAATATTAACCAAAACAGGACTTAATCATTTACATAGACTGAGTGATAATCTAGTCAAATTTCTCCCAACTATACAAATCAAGGATATAGAAAATAGTATAGACATGGCAGATAAAGCTACATCAGTAATTAAATGGAGAGAATCCCAAGTCAAAGTAATTAATAACTATTATCTAACCCCTTATAGAATGAGTAAATGGGCAAATAATATTCAGACGGTCAATTGCTTTAGATGTAGTGCAGAAAGAGCAGATCTCCTTCACTGTTTGTGGTCTTGCCCCAAAATTCGGCAATATTGGTCAAAGATAAATTTTTGGTTAAATAAATACCTACAAGAAAATTTTCAGTTAATACCTCAATACATTTTTCTCCTCCTAAAAGATAGAACAAATACAGGTGAACGACAATTAATAAATTTGACTATATTAGTGGCCCGCGGCTTAATTTTTAAGAAATGGAAATCGCAGGACTCCCCCAAAGTGGCCGAATTTTCTAATGTTATGAAACAACAAATGGCTAGTGAACTCCAGGATATAAAAGCAAACTCAGAAAAACAATTTAGACAGTACTTCTCCAAATGGAAAGCAGTTATTTTGTCATGGCCACAAGCAGCACAGTTACTTTTTATTGCACCTATAAAAAATGCATTACCCTTTATCACATTAATTGTGGAAGAGTTCTTACCCTCATATTGGCTATAAATAGAAACCGGAATTATTAATCATCTATACCAATCTCGTTTTATAGGATAGAAAGACTATATTTGGGGGCAGATGAAATCAGGGGAACGGGGGGGGGGGGGGAGAATGGAGCACGAGACCCCGCGGATTTTCACGAAATAGACAGAATTTCATGATCAACCTAAAACATAGTAATAGATCGCTCAAATAATGTTAAAAATCCTATAAGAATCTTAATTGGTGGTTTAAACAGATAGGGTGCACCTGGACAAAGGTTTTAGTCCAGGGTACAAAGATCTTATTAGCTGAGAATCATATTTACTTTTCTTATACTTATACAGATGTTAATTCACATCACCCTTCATAAGACTAAATAAAACAATTCATGTGTAATGAGTATAGATAGGATAGGCTTATGACATATTGTATCCTTTGTAAGGTCATAATTTATTATCTTATGTTGAATGATTAATGGGTTGCTCCTCTTTTTCTGTATGTATTGATTTTTTTTGCTGTGAAATGCAAATAAAAAAATTATAAAAAAAAAAAAAAGAGATGTTCAGGATCCCTGGGCGTTGGAGATCATATCTCAGGGATATCTTCTGGACTTCAAAGCTTCTCCTCCTCAAGGGAGATTTCATCTTTCAAGGTTATTAGCAAACCAGATAAAGAAAGAGGTATTCCTAAGCTGTGTGCAAGACCTCCTAGTAATGGGAGTGATCCATCCAGTTCCGCGGACGGAACAAGGACAGGGATTTTATTCAAATCTGTTTGTGGTTCCCAAGAAAGAGGGAACCTTCAGACCAATCTTGGATCTAAAGATCTTAAACAAATTCCTCAGAGTTCCATCATTCAAAATGGAAACTATTCGGACCATCCTACCCATGATCCAAGAGGGTCAGTACATGACCACAGTGGACTTAAAGGATGCCTACCTTCACATACCGATTCACAAAGATCATCATCGGTTCCTAAGGTTTGCCTTTCTAGACAGGCATTAACAATTTGTAGCTCTTCCCTTCGGGTTGGCCACTGCCCCGAGAATTTTTACAAAGGTTCTGGGCTCACTTCTGGCGGTTCTAAGACCGCGAGGCATAGCGGTGGCTCCGTATCTAGACGACATCCTGATACAGGCGTCAAGCTTTCAAATTGCCAAGTCTCATACAGAGATAGTTCTGGCATTTCTGAGGTCGCATGGGTGGAAAGTGAAAGTGGAAAAGAGTTCTCTATCACCACTCACAAGAGTCTCCTTCCTAGGGACTCTTATAGATTCTGTAGAGATGAAAATTTACCTGACGGAGTCCAGGTTATCAAAACTTCTAAATGCTTGCCGTGTCCTTCATTCCATTCCACGCCCGTCAGTGGCTCAGTGCATGGAAGTAATCGGCTTAATGGTAGCGGCAATGGACATAGTGCCATTTGCGCGCCTGCATCTCAGACCGCTGCAATTATGCATGCTAAGTCAGTGGAATGGGGATTACTCAGATTTGTCCCCTCTACTAAATCTGGATCAAGAGACCAGAGATTCTCTTCTCTGGTGGCTTTCTCGGGTCCATCTGTCCAAGGGTATGATCTTTCGCAGGCCAGATTGGACGATTGTAACAACAGATGCCAGCCTTCTAGGTTGGGGCGCAGTCTGGAACTCCCTGAAGGCTCAGGGATCGTGGACTCAGGAGGAGAAACTCCTCCCAATAAATATTCTGGAGTTAAGAGTAATATTCAATGCTCTTCTAGCTTGGCCTCAGTTAGCAACACTGAGGTTCATCAGATTTCAGTCGGACAACATCACGACTGTGGCTTACATCAACCATCAAGGGGGAACCAGGAGTTCCCTAGCGATGTTAGAAGTCTCAAAGATAATTCGATGGGCAGAGTCTCACTCTTGCCACCTGTCAGCGATCCACATCCCAGGCGTAGAGAACTGGGAGGCGGATTTTCTAAGTCGTCAGACTTTTCATCCGGGGGAGTGGGAACTCCATCCGGAGGTGTTTGCTCAACTGGTCCATCGTTGGGGCAAACCAGAACTGGATCTCATGGCGTCTCGCCAGAACGCCAAGCTTCCTTGTTACGGATCCAGGTCCAGGGCCCCGGGAGCAATGCTGATAGATGCTCTAGCAGCTCCTTGGTTCTTCAACCTGGCCTATGTGTTTCCACCGTTTCCTCTGCTCCCTCGACTGATTGCCAAAATCAAACAGGAGAGAGCATCGGTGATTCTGATAGCGCCTGCGTGGCCACGCAGGACCTGGTATGCAGACCTAGTGGACATGTCATCTCTTCCACCATGGACTCTGCCTCTGAGGCAGGACCTTCTAATACAAGGTCCTTTCAATCATCCAAATCTAATTTCTCTGAGACTGACTGCATGGAGATTGAACGCTTGATTCTATCAAGGCCAGGCTTCTCCGAGTCAGTCATTGATACCTTAATACAGGCTCGGAAGCCTGTCACTAGGAAAATCTACCATAAGATATGGCGTAAATATCTTTATTGGTGTGAATCCAAGAGTTACTCATGGAGTAAGGTTAGGATTCCTAGGATATTGTCCTTTCTCCAAGAAGGTTTGGACAAAGGCTTATCAGCTAGTTCTTTAAAAGGACAGATCTCTGCTCTGTCTATTCTTTTGCACAAGCGTCTGTCAGAAGTTCCAGACGTCCAGGCATTTTGTCAGGCTTTGGTTAGGATTAAGCCTGTGTTTAAAACTGTTGCTCCCCAGTGGAGCTTAAACTTGGTTCTTAAAGTTCTTCAGGGAGTTCCGTTTGAACCCCTTCATTCCATTGATATTAAACTTTTATCTTGGAAAGTTCTGTTTTTGATGGCTATTTCCTCGGCTCGAAGAGTCTCTGAGTTATCTGCCTTACATTGTGATTCTCCTTATCTGATTTTTCATTCAGACAAGGTAGTTCTGCGTACCAAACCTGGGTTTTTACCTAAGGTGGTTTCTAACAGGAATATCAATCAAGAGATTGTTGTTCCATCATTGTGTCCTAATCCTTCTTCAAAGAAGGAACGTCTTTTGCATAATCTGGACGTAGTCCGTGCCTTGAAGTTTTACTTACAGGCTACTAAAGATTTTCGTCAAACATCTGCCCTGTTTGTCGTTTACTCTGGACAGAGGAGAGGTCAAAAAGCTTCGACAACCTCTCTCTCCTTTTGGCTTCGGAGCATAATACGCTTAGCCTATGAGACTGCTGGACAGCAGCCCCCTGAAAGGATTACAGCTCATTCTACTAGAGCTGTGGCTTCCACCTGGGCCTTTAAAAATGAGTCCTCTGTTGAACAGATTTGCAAGGCTGCGACTTGGTCTTCGCTTCACACCTTTTCAAAATTTTACAAATTTGACACTTTTGCTTCTTCGGAGGCTGTTTTTGGGAGAAAGGTTCTACAGGCAGTGGTTCCTTCCGTTTAAGTTCCTGCCTTGTCCCTCCCATCATCCGTGTACTTTAGCTTTGGTATTGGTATCCCACAAGTAATGGATGATCTGTGGACTGGATACACTTAACAAGAGAAAACATATTTTATGCTTACCTGATAAATGTATTTCTCTTGTAGTGTATCCAGTCCACGGCCCGCCCTGTCCTTTTAAGGCAGGTCTAAATTTTAATTAAACTACAGTCAGCACTGCACCCTATGGTTTCTCCTTTCTCGTCTTGTTTCGGTCGAATGACTGGATATGGCAGTGAGGGGAGGAGCTATATAGCAGCTCTGCTGTGGGTGATCCTCTTGCAACTTCCTGTTGGGAAGGAGAATATCCCACAAGTAATGGATGATCCGTGGACTGGATACACTAAAAGAGAAATAAATTTATCAGGTAAGCATAAATTATGTTTTTCAGCAGTATATCCGTAACGCACCATACCGCAAAACTTGTAATCTAATTAAATTATTTATTTATTTATTTGCATATTTATGAAGTGATAATGCACACTGATATTGATTATAACATTTCACTGTATGTAAAAAAAATTCATAAAGGTTTGAGAGTCACTGTGAACTTACTTCAAGTGTGCAACAATAAAGAAATAAATAGCTGAAAGACGCAACAAAACAATGGCGGTTGATCATCATGTATGTACCACACAAACTATTTACCGCCCTATGTGATGCTTCTAACGGGTTTATCAACATTTTGCCCACCCATGTGGAAGAATCATTATACTGGTATTTGGTATTGTTTTGTGAATTCTTTGTCACACTTCCAGTATTTCCTTCACTGGGGTGGAACAAGTGCTGGGGTGCCCATAGCAGCCAGTCTATACATAGGCGTGTGCAGAATGTGTACATTCACTATACAAAGTAGCATGTATATTATTACTATTGCTTATTACTGAGTTACCTTTGGGGGCCCAAAAGAATGTTACACTAGGGCCCTCTGTTGAATAGGTCTGCTACTCTTCCTTTATGTTTGTTCCTATGCACCATTCTTTGTATTACTCTATACTTTTGGAGTTTTTGTTTGTTGGGGGATTATATTACCATGTTGGTACCATTTGTGCTACACAATGATAAATGTGAACTGAAATCTGCTTGTTTACTTATACCCAAAGCATTTATGTTATGCAATATAAAAAACACTAACCTCAAATATATGTATATACAGATATTTTAAGTATACGTGTGCTAACATTTATATAAGTATCTGCTTAAAGGACCAGTACATACAATAGATTTACATAAACAACAAATACATGATAAAAACACAATGCAATAGCACTTAATCTGAACTTCATGTGAGTAATACTTTTTTTTTCTGACAATTTTCAGTTTCCACTCCCCGGTATCATGTGACAGCCATCAGCCAGTCACAAATGCATATAAATATATTCTGTGAATTCTTGCACATGCTCTGTAAGAGCTGGTGACACAAAAAAGTGTAAATATAAAAAGACTGCACATTTTGTTAATGGAAGTTGATTGGAAAGTTGTTTAAAATTGCAGGCTGCATCTGAATCATGAAAGTTAATTTTGACTTGAGTGTCCCTTTAATTTTCTTCTTATCAGTTTTGTTGTAGTGAATAGTGTTGCTCTGGAGGGTGATAACTGTGTTATATGCAGAGAAGAAGAAGAGCAACTTCTCAGGATTTCTCACAGGCTCAACTGCTCCAGAATGGTAATAAAGTTTTGTTGATGCCAGAATTCCAGACCTCATATCAGGCTAGATGGTAACTTGAGCATTTTAAATTTTAGTTTGGTTCATTGCTTTGGTTCATTTGCTTTGTGTGTGCGCTTTTGTGTGTACGTGTGTGCTTGTGTGTTTCTGCGCTTGTGTGTGTTTGCGCACACGTGTGTCTTTGTGTGTGCGCTTGTGTGTGTTTGCGCTTTTGTGTGTACGTGTGTGCTTGTGTGTTTCTGCGCTTGTGTGTGTACGTGTGTTTGTGTGTGTTTGCGCGCGCGTGTGTCTTTGTGTGTGCGCTTGTGTGTTTGCGCTTTTGTGTGTACGTGTGTGCTTGTGTGTTTCTGCGCTTGTGTGTGTACATGTGTGTTTGCGCTTTTGTGTGTACATGTGTGCTTGTGTGTGTACGTGTGTGCTTGTGTGTTTCTGTGCTTGTGTGTGTACATGTGTGTTTGCGCTTTTGTGTGTACATGTGTGCTTGTGTGTGTACGTATGTGCTTGTGTGTGTACATGTGTGTTTGCGCTTTTGTGTGTACATGTGTGCTTGTGTGTGTACGTGTGTGCTTGTGTGTTTCTGCGCTTGTGTGTTTGCGCTTTTGTGTGTACGTGTGCGCTTGTGTGTTTGTGCTTTTGTGTGTACATGTGTGCTTGTGTGTTTCTGAGCTTGTGTGTGTACGTGTGTGGGAAAACACAATGAAATAGCGCTGCTGTTACCTTCAATAATCTGAATTTACTTGAGATCTGATACTTGAAGTTAGTGGCTGTGGGTCTAATATTCAAAACCTTGTTGGCATGTAGAGAAATCGCAAAAAAGCTTTGGGATTTTTATAGACCTTGTAATTTATAGAACATTTACATACCAAAATAAACCTTTCTCAAGATTTATATTTGTGTTTTTAATTTTTTTAAGGGCCTTGCTGAACCGACGAGAATATATCGCCTGAGTGGCAGGGTTTTGAATATCAGTACCTGTGGGAGAACTTGTGAAAAAAACTGTTTGTTTTTTTTTCTGCTGGAAAGCTCAGTGGAGTGGGTGCATCTTAAGGTACATCAGGACTTTTTCATGCATGCCCATAGAAGGCTATTAGCAATTACATATTGTATATTATACAATAGCCAGGAGACAGTTTAATGTGCAGTCACTACCAAATGTTCCCAAGACTTAACACATTTTAAGTCCAATTTGCTTAGAGGGATATGGCTGCACCTCACTGACGAAGCACAAAGGAGGCTGAAACAATCATCTGGGGTTGCCATCTCCATTGTTTAGAGGTATTTCAGGGGTTGGACTGACCTTGTTAAGCAGGATCAGACTGATATAGGTCAAGAAAGTTTTCCTATTTGAAAAGCAAAATTGGGCTAAAAGAAGCTACTCCCCGGTGGTAACCAGGCCATGGAACAGGCCCGTTAGATGTTGTTCTTTCCTGGCAGACTTGCTGTTAATGCATTTTAGTCCGGCAGTATTTTATGGAGAATCATTGTTCCAAAGAGTTCACTTTCTCCTGAGACCAGAGTCTCTTTCCTGTGAGTCATTATAGGATTTTTTTTATCAAGGAGATTTTCTTTAACAGATCAAAGAAGATCAAGGAACTTGTTTTTCCGATCTGGTACAGTTGTCCAGTTGTCCTCAGTGGTATCTTCCACTAAGGCACAACCTACTGTCTTAAGGCCCCTTTTTATCATCAAGATCTCAAGCCTTTCAAATTTAAAGCTTGGGAATTGAGCGCCTAATTTTGAAACAGGTTTTTTTCTGATGCTGTAGCTGATAACCTAATTCAGGCAAGAAAGCATATTACAAGGAAAATCTGTCACAACAATTGGAAAGTTTTTCTTTCCTGATGTGAGAAACAAAGTTTTAGCTGGCACTCTTAGAATTCCTAGAATTCTTCAATTTTTACAAGAGGGCTTCGATAAAAGTTTATCTGCTAGCTCTTTAAAGGGTCAGATTTCAGTGCTTTCTGTGTTGTATCATAAGAAAATTGTTAAACCTCCTGTTGTTCAATCTTTAGTCAGGATTAGACCAGGGATTAAACCAATTTCTCTTTCTTGGAACCTAATTTTGTTTTCAGAGGTTTGCAGATCTCTCCTTTTGAGCCTATGCACAGTTAGAGGATATTGCAAAAAGAAACAATACCCTCTAGGACCAAAGCTGAATGTCTAACAGAAGAGTTCTGAATTGCCTGTTTCTTACAAGCCTCCTTATCTGATTTTTCTCTTGGATAAGGTGGGTTTAAGGACAACATCTGACTTTTTTTTCCCAAAGAAAGTCTTTTCTGGTAACCTTGTTGTTCCTTTTGTCCCAAGCGCTTATATTTCAACTTAAAGGCTTCTACATAATTTAGATGTAATGACAACTTTAAAAGTCTATTTACAAGCTACTAAGTATTTTAGACAATCATCTAACTTGTTTCTTCATTTCCATTCTAATAGATCAGTTTCTACTTCCTGGGTTTTCAAAGATGAGGCTTCTGTTGAACAAATTTGCAAGGCAGCAACATGGTCGTCCATACATAGATTTACTCATTTCTACCACTTTGATGTTTTTGCTTCTTTTGAATTGTCCTTTGGTAGGAAAATCCTCAAGGCAGCATTGTCTAAAAATTAGGTGCCTGCCTTTTTCAAAACTTTTTGTCCCGCACAAAATTACTCGTGGACTCCACAACTTTGGTATTAGTTCCCAGGAGTAATGAATCATGTACTCTCACCACCTCATGAAAGAAGGCATACTTTATGATTACCTTCTTTCATGGTGGTTAGAATCCACGAGCCACAAGTTTGTTTTCTGGCAACAGTTCTGGTTTGCATCTAATTTTCCCTACTTTGTTGTTTCTACCTTTTTTTTTTTTTTTTACTATTTCTCCTCACTTGGCTATACATAAGACTGTCATGCCAGAGATGTCGGAGGGATGAAGTGCTTTTGGAAACTTTAGGAATCTTTGCCTCCTCCTAGTGACGAGGAGTTGAATCCCATGAGTAATGGCTTGTGGACTCTCACCACCATGAAAGAAATTAATGTATCGGGTAAGCATACATTTTTTTTTTTTTATTTTTTTTTTTTATATACATGTTATGGCATTGTGTCCAGGGCCCTTTTTGTCCAGAAAGGGATTTTTAGATATGTTTCAACAAAGGGTCATAGATGGAGGCAAATTGCAGCTGTTTACCACTCTTCTGAAATGGGATTTTGTGGTGTTTGGCAAAGGGTTAATGGCTTGTTTGCTATGGCATAACTGCCTGTATTAATTTGTATGGTTTTCATGCTACTAGCTGTCCGTATTTATGGCAAACATGATAAAAACATTTAAAAAAAAAAAAAAAAATACATGAATTGTCAAATTATTTACACACAGAATTTTTACCGCTATTTTTCAACTGTATGATATATTTCAAAGCAGGTTTTGATGGGCATGTTATACAGTGAAAATGTGAATCTTTCCTTACTGCCTTTTTTGAGCAAACTTTCAGCGTTTTTGGGACCAGGCCTTTGCTGTAGAGGGAAGAGTACTGGGAAATGTTTGCCAGTTAGTCTCACTATTTTCTCACACTGAAGGTTTTGAGGGATTTCTGTATTTTCAAATATATGGCTTGTAATCACCTATATTTGGTAATCTAGGAAAGTGAGCTTTTTGCCAACTGCAGAGGTTTTGCACAAGATGTGAGAATTAAAAAGGGCCATCTGAATCATATAGACAGCAATCTTTTTATACCAGATTTAGTTTTTTCTTTGGCTTCATTATCTGGTCAGAGAGTTCTACTCCAGCAATGTATTTGTTGTACTCTACAATGCAAACTGGTTTTTGTCTCCTTTTGCCTCTGGAAGTCACTGCCTTGGTTCCCCATTGTGTATAGTTGTTGGCATATACACATCTTTTCTCTTGTAAGGTGTATCCAGTCTACGGATTCATCCATTACTTGTGGGATATTCTCCTTCCCAACAGGAAGCTGCAAGAGGACACCCACAGCAGAGCTGTCTATATAGCTCCTCCCCTAACTGCCACTCCCAGTCATTCTCTTGCAGCTCTCGACAAGAAAGGAAGTATCAAGAGATATGTGGTGATTTAGTGTAGTTTATCTTCAATCAAAAGTTTGTTATTTTTAAATGGTACCGGCGCTGTACTGTTTTTACCTCAGGCAGAAATTAGAAGAAGAGTTCTGCCTGAGGTTTTTGATGATCTTAGCAGGTTGTAACTAAGGTCCACTTCTGTTCTCACACATAACTGAAGAGTATGGGAAAACTTCAGCTGGGGGAATGGCCTGCAGAATTATCTGCCTGAGATATGTTCAGTATATTTTTTTCTAGAGAGATGATAAGGTCTAGAAAATGCTGACAGTGCCTGATATATATAAGGTAAGCCTGATTACAGTGATTTAACAAACGACTGGGATCATGCTTGCAGTAAAGGGTAATATTCATGTTACTTGCTCTTATTACTTAGTATGTAAAACGTTTGCATGATATATAAAAAACGTTTTTTACTGAGGGTGATAAATCTTTATTTGGGGCCTAGTTTTCCACATGGCTGACTAGATTTCTCCTAGGAATAGTTATTTATGGCCCTTTCACTTTGAGTGCATGGTGGGAGGGGCCTGTTTTTGAGCTCTAATTGCACAGTTGTTTTTACAGTCTGAGACATCCAGCGTCCCTGAAGGAGTCCCCTGACATATAGGACCTCTGTAAAGGGTTTTTGTGCCTACAAAAGTCGTTTTATGGGCAGGTAGGAGCCACAGTAGAGCTGTGGCAGTTTGCTTGTGACTGTTTATAACGGTTTTACCATTTTTCTAATTCGTTTTTGAGCCTGAGGGGTTAATCATCCATTTGCAAGTGGGTGCAATGCTACTTTAGTCTATTATACACACTGTAAAAATTTCGTAGAGTTTACTGCTTTTTTTCACTGTATTTGCAGTTTATGTGATTGTTTTTTTCCTTAAAGGCACAGTACCGTTTTTTATATTCTGCTTTTTCACATTTATTAAAGTGTTTTCCAAGCTTGCTGGTCTCATTGCTAGTCTGTTAAACATGTCTGACATAGAGGAAACTCCTTGTTCATTATGTTTAGAAGCCATTGTGGAACCCCCTCTTAGAATGTGTACCAAATGCACTGATCTTACTATAAATTTTAAAGACCATATTCTGTCTTTAAAAGATTTATCACCAGAGGAAATTGACAAGGGTGAAGTTATGCCGACTAACTCTCCCCACGTGTCAGAACCTATAACTCCCGCTCAGGGGACGCCAAGTACATCTAGCGCACCCGTTGCGTATACTTTACAAGACATGGTGGCAGTTATGAATCATACCCTTACAGAGGTATTGTCCAAACTGCCAGGGTTACAAGGAAAGCGAGACAGCTCTGGGGCTAGAACAAATACAGAGCTCTCTGACGCTTTAGTAGCTATGTCTGATATACCCTCACAATGTGTCGAAGCCGAAGCAGGAGAGCTTCTATCTGTGGGTGATTTTTCTGATTCAGGGAAGACACTTCAACCTGATTCTGATATGTCTACATTTAAATTTAAGCTTGAACACCTCCGCGTGTTGCTCAGGGAGGTTTTAGCAACTCTGGATGACTGTAACGCCATTGTAGTCCCAGAGAAATTGTGTAAGTTGGATAAATACTATGCAGTGCCTGTTTACACTGATGTTTTTCCAATCCCTAAGAGGTTTTCAGAAATTATTACTAAGGAATGGGATAGACCAGGTGTACCGTTCTCTCCCCCTCCTGTTTTTAAAAAGATGTTCCCTATAGATGCCGGTACACGGGACTTGTGGCAGACGGTCCCTAAGGTGGAGGGAGCAGTCTCTACCCTAGCGAAGCGTACTACTATCCCGGTTGAGGACAGTTGTGCTTTTCTAGATCCAATGGACAAAAAATTAGAGGGTTACCTTAAGAAAATTTTTATTCAACAAGGTTTTATTCTCCAGCCTCTTGCATGCATTGCCCCAGTCACTGCTGCTGCGGCTTTCTGGTTTGAGTCTCCAGAAGAGGCTCTACAGGTAGAAACCCCGTTGGATGATATCCTTGACAAGCTTAAAGCTCTTAAAGGGACAGTTTACTCAAAAATTTTCTCCCCTTTAATTTGTTCCCAATGACCCACTTTACCTGCTGGAGTGTATTAAATTGTTTACAAGTAGCTCATTTACTCTTATATTGGCATTTGAAATAGTGTAGATTTAGCCAGTGGTATCCACACCTATTCTGAAAGTTTGTGGCCGCAGGTCCAAGATATAGATAAGCTGTGTAAACACAGCCAGCAGAAGAAATGACGGTCCCAGTGGGATATAGCAGAGATAAGGTAATAAAATGTTGATTTTCTATTGTTCTCTCCAAGTATTGATGATTGGTTTATGGACAGATATAAGATAAAGAAGCAGCTATATTTACACAATGTGATAACGTAATGAGATCTGATTATATCTACAACCTCAACCCATTTTATTAGGTGTTGGATTCAAAACACAAAATCAGAGCTTTAATATACACAAATAAACCTTAAAAAGCTAATTTTCATACATTTTTACTCTGCAGTTGGTAAAAAAAAGCAATTGTGAACACATTAAGGGAAAAACTATTTTACAGTATACTGTCCCTTTAAGCTAGCCAATTCATTTGTTTCTGACGCCGTTGTTCATTTAACCAAACTAACGGCTAAAACTCAGGTTTTGCTATTCAGGCGCATAGGGCGCTATGGCTTAAATCCTGGTCAGCTGACGTTACTTCAAAGTCTAAGCTTCTCAACATTCCCTTCAAGGGGCAGACCCTATTCAGGCCTGGACTGAAGGAGATCATTTCTGATATTACTGGAGGAAAAGGTCACGCCCTTCCTCAGGATAGGTCCAACAAATTAAGGACCAAACAGACTAATTTTCGTTCCTTTCGAAACTTCAAGAGTGGCGCAGCTTCAACTTCCTCTAATACAAAACAAGAGGGAAATTTTGCCCAGTCCAAGCCGGTCTGGAGACCTAACCAGACCTGGAACAAAGGAAAGCAGGCCAAAAAACCTGCTGCTGCCTCTAAGACAGCATGAAGGATCAGCCCCCGATCCGGAAACGGATCTAGTAGGGGGCAGACGTTCTCTCTTCGCCCAGGCTTGGGCAAGAGATGTCCAGGATCCCTGTGCGTTAGAAATTGTGTCCCAGGGATATCTCCTGGACTTCAAAACTTCTTCCCCAAAAGGGAGATTTCATCTCTCACAATTATCTGCAAACAACAGTGGCAAGGCTTCTATTTAAATCTGTTTGTAGTTCCCAAGAAAGAGGGAACCTTCAGACCAATCTTAGATCTCAAGATCCTAAACAAATTTCTCAGGGTCCCATCCTTCAAGATGGAGACTATTCGAACCATCCTACCTATGATCCAGGAGGGTCAATATATGACTACCGTGGACTTAAAGGATGCTTATCTTCACATTCCGATACACAGAGATCATCATCGGTTTCTCAGGTTTGCCTTCCTAGACAGGCATTACCAGTTTGTGGCTCTTCCCTTTGGGTTAGCTATCCCTTTACGAAGGTTCTAGGGTCACTCCTAGCGGTTCTAAGGCCGCGGGGTATAGCAGTAGCCCCTTACCTAGACGACATTCTGATACAGGCGTCAAATTTTCAAATCGCCAGGTCCCATACGGACATTATTCTGGCATTCCTGAGGTCTCATGGGTGGAAAGTGAACGAAGAAAAGAGTTCTCTATCCCCTCTCACAATAGTTTCCTTCCTAGGAACTCTGATAGATTCTGTAGAAATGAAGATTTACCTGACAGAGGCCAGGTTGTCAAAACTTCTAAATTCCTGCCGTGTCCTTTATTCTACTTCTCGCCCTTCAGTGGCTCAGTGTATGGAAGTAATCGGCTTAATGGTAGCGGCAATGGACATAGTGCCGTTTGCCCGCCTACATCTCAGACCACTGCAACTTTGCGTGCTCAGTCAGTGGAATGGGGATTACACAGATTTGTCCCCTTTACTAAATCTGGATCAAGAGACCAGGGATTCTCTTCTCTGGTGGCTATCTCTGGTCCATCTGTCCAAGGGTATGACCTTCCGCAGGCCAGATTGGACAATAGTAACGACAGATGCCAGCCTTTTGGGCTGGGGTGCAGTCTGGAACTCCCTGAAGGCTCAGGGCTCGTGGACTCAGGAGGAGGCACTCCTTCCGATAAACATTCTGGAACTAAGAGCGATATTCAATGCTCTTCAGGCTTGGCCTCAGCTTGCTGCGGTCAGGTTCATCAGATTTCAGTCGGACAATATCACGACTGTAGCCTACATCAACCATCAAGGGGGAACAAGGAGTTCCCTAGCAATGTTGGAAGTTTCAAAAATAATTCTATGGGCAGAGGTTCACTCTTGCCATCTATCAGCTATCCATATCCCAGGAGTAGAGAACTGGGAGGCGGATTTTCTAAGTCGACAGACTTTTCATCCGGGGGAGTGGGAACTCCATCCGGAGGTATTTGCACAGTTGATTCAACTTTGGGGCAAACCAGAACTGGATCTCATGGCGTCTAGTCAGAACGCCAAGCTTCCTTGTTACGGATCCAGGTCCAGGGATCCCAAAGCAGCGCTGATAGATGCTCTAGCAGCGCCTTGGTCCTTCAACCTGGCTTATGTGTTTCCACCGTTTCCTCTGCTCCCTCGTCTGATTGCCAAGATCAAGCAGGAGAGAGCTTCGGTGATTTTGATAGCACCTTGGTATGCAGATCTAGTGGGCATGTCATCCCTTCCACCATGGACTCTGCCGCTGAGGCAGGACCTTCTACTTCAGGGTCCTTTCAAATATCCAAATCTAATTTCTCTGCGTCTGACTGCTTGGAGATTGAACGATTGATTTTATCAAAGCGTGGTTTCTCTGAGTCGGTCATTGATACCTTAATTCAGGCTCGTAAGCCGGTCACCAGGAAAATCTATCATAAGATAAGGTGTAGATATCTTCATTGGTGTGAATCCAAAGGTTACTCATGGAGTAAGGTCAGGATTCCTAGGATATTATTTTTCTCCAAGAAGGATTGGAAAAGGGATTGTCAGCTAGTTCCTTAAAGGGACAGATTTCTGCTCTGTCTATTTTGCACAAGCGTCTGGCTGATACTCCAGATGTGCAAGCATTTTGTCAGGCTTTAGTTAGAATCAAGCCTGTGTTTAAACCTGTTGCTCCGCCATGGAGTTTAAATTTAGTTCTTAAGGTTCTGCAAGGGTTTCCGTTTGAACCTTTGCATTCCATAGATATTAAACTTTTATCTTGGACAGTTCTGTTTTTAGTAGCTATCTCCTCGGCTCGAAGAGTTTCGGAGTTATCTGCTTTACAATGTGATTCCCCTTATCTCATTTTCCATGCAGATAAGGTAATGTTACGTACCAAACCTGGTTTTCTTCCTAAGGTGGTATCTAATAAAAATATCAATCAGGAAATTGTTGTTCCTTCACTATGTCCTAATCCTTCTTCAAAGAAGGAACGTCTATTACACAATCTTGATGTGGTTCGTGCTTTAAAATTTTATTTACAAGCTACGAAGGATTTTCGTCAAACATCTGCTTTGTTTGTGGTCTACTCTGGACAGAGGAGAGGCCAAAAGGCTTCGGCAACTTCTCTTTCTTTTTGGCTAAGAAGTATAATCCGCTTAGCTTATGAGACTGCTGGCCAGCAGCCTCCTGAAAGAATTACAGCTCATTCCACTAGAGCGGTAGCTTCCACATGGGCTTTTAAGAATGAGGCTTCTGTTGAACAGATTTGTAAGGCGGCGACTTGGTCTTCGCTTCATACTTTTTCTAAATTCTACAAATTTGATACTTTTGCTTCTTCGGAGGCTATTTTTGGGAGAAAGGTCTTACAGGCAGTGGTGCCTTCCGTTTAAGCGCCTGCCTTGTCCCTCCCTTCATCTGTGTCCTATAGCTTTGGTATTGGTATCCCACAAGTAATGGATGAATCCGTGGACTGGATACACCACAAGAGAAATACATTTATCAGGTAAGCATAAATTTTGTTTTTTGTCCCTAAATGTAACTGCTAGGAGATCTTCACTACAAAACGCTGCTGTTTCTCCCGCCTTTTGTGAGACTAATTGCTGTGGAAAATATTTAGTTGTTTTTTTTTCCGCAATGTTCCACAGGCTATGGTATCCAAGTAATTTAACATTTTGAAAGCGGGATACTAGTATAATGATTATCAACATAAAGATGGTACCCATGTCCTAACAAGGAATGAATGAGGTCCCAGACCATTTTCGCACTTAAGGTAAGGTAAGGTAAGGTGGGCAGCCAGGTGGATCTAATTGCCAGTCTTTCCCTTCATACACTCTAAAATGTTGTATCTAGCCTGTGGAACTCTCACACAGTTTATAGAATTTAATACCATAACATGCTCTTTTGGAGGGGATATATTGTTTAAATTGTAATCTACCTTTGAAAAGCATTAGGGAGACTCGTCAATAAAAATATTTTTAGATGGATATATGTCAGCAAATAATTTGTAAATCAATTAGTGGTCTTATTTTATATAATCTGTCATAATTTGGAACAGTCAAAGATAGGGCCTGTGTGTTATCCGTAACGTGGATGAAACTGTGTTAGATCTCATATCTCGTTCTGGGCTTGGGCTGGGAACAGAGGGTGTTGAAAGTACAGGGTAGATAGACCAATATAATTTAAAACTTGGCTTATATGTATGATGCCTATAGTACAGTGAGTCCCCAATTTTTTAAAATTATGCAATGTTTGTTGGAATCCAGTTATAGTTTTGTAAAACTCTAGGTGATTTATGGACCAAGCACTGCTCTGTGTAAAAATAATAATAATAAAAAAATAAATAAATATATATATATATTTATGACAGTAGACAGTAAATCTATATGTGGTAAATAGTTTTTCGGGATAGAATATATGGTATGCTCAGCATATAGTACAGAGTAGCATATATATATGTGTGTGTACTGTATAAAAATTGTTATATATATATATATATTCAGTATAGAGATAAGCATCAATATATACTATTATGAGTATATCAGAATAAAATAATAAAATATCCTTGGTATATTGATGCCATTCTATAAATGTCTTGATGGAAACCAAATAGATTTTCGAGATAATCCATAAGTGATGGAATGTATGGTATGCTCTGTGTTTGTATGTGTATGTATGTATGTATGTATATATATATATATATATATATATATATATATTTCTCTTGTTAAGTGTGTTCAGTCCACGGGTCATCCATTACTTATGGGATATATTCTCCTTCCCAACAGGAAGTTGCAAGAGGATCACCCAAGCAGAGCTGCTATATAGCTCCTCCCCTCACATGTCATACCCAGTCATTCTCTTGCAACCCTCAACAAAGAAGGAGGTCGCGAGAGGAGTTGGAGTTTTTACTTAATTATTCTTCAATCAAAAGTTTGTTATTTTAAATGGCACCGGAGTGTGCTGTTTTTCTATCTCAGGCAGTATTTGGAAGAAGAAACTGCCTGCGTTTTCTATGATCTTAGCAGGCGTTACTAAGATCCACTGGCTGTTCTCGACATTCTGAGGAGTGGGGTAACTTCAGAAAATGGGAATAGTATGCGGGGTCCCCCGCAAATGAGGTATGTGCAGTACAATATTTTCTGGGAATGGAATTGACTAAGAAAAAACTGCTGTTACCCGTATGATGTAAGTACAGCCTTAAATGCAGTAGTAGTGACTGGTATCAGGCTGATAAATGTATGCACAGTAGAGTTATTTTCTAGGGACTAGAATTTGACTGAGATAATACTGAAATAATGCTTAAGCCTTATCTGCAGTGGAAGCGACTGGTAGCAGGTTTAGTGATAACTTTGCATGACATTGAAAAAAGTTTGTTTTTAAAACGTTTACTGGCATGTTATTTGTTTTGTGAGGTACTTTGGTGATAAATCCTTTTGGGCATGATTTTTTTCCACATGGCTAACGTATATTTCTGCATAGAAACCGTTATATCAGGTCTCCCACTGTTGTAAATGAGTGGGAGGGGCCTTTTTTAGCGCCTTGTTGCGCAGTTAAAATTCTAGCACAGTCTTCCTGCTTCTTCCTCCTTGATCCAGGACGTCTCTAGAGAGCTCAGGGGTCTTCAAAATTCGTTTTTGAGGGAGGTAATCAGTCACAGCAGACCTGTGACAGTGTGTTTGACTGTGATAAAAGCGTTATATCCGTTTTTGGGTACTGAGGGGTTAATCATCCTTTTGCTAATGGGTGCAATCCTCTGCTAATTAATACATTTAAAGAATTGTTGACTATAACTGAATTAGTTCTTTGTTATTCAACTGTGTTTTTTATAAGCGCTGCAGCGTTTTTTATATTGCTTGTAAACTTATTGAAAGTAATTTCCAAGCTTGCTAGCTTCATTGCTAGTCTGTTTAAACATGTCTGATACAGAGGAATCTACTTGTTCATTATGTTTAAAAGCCGATGTGGAGCCCAATAGAAATATGTGTACCAATTGTATTGATATTACTTTGAATAAAAGTCAATCTGTACCGATAAAGAAATTATCACCAGACAACGAGGGGGAAGTTATGCCGTCTAACTCTCCTCACGTGTCAGTACCTTCGTCTCCCGCTCGGGAGGTGCGTGAGATTGAGGCGCCAAGTACATCAAGGCCCTTACAAATCACTTTACATGATATGGCTAATGTTATGAAAGAAGTATTATACAATATGCCCGAGTTAAGAGGCAAGCGCGACAGCTCTGGGTTAAGGACAGAGCGCGCCGATGACACGAGGGCCATGTCTGATACTGCGTCACAATTTGCAGAACATGAGGACGGAGAGCTTCATTCTGTGGGTGACGGTTCTGATTCGGGGAGACCGGATTCAGAAATTTCAAATTTTAAATTTAAGCTTGAGAACCTCAGCGTGTTGCTAGGGGAGGTGTTAGCGGCTCTGAATGATTGTGACACGGTGGCAATCCCAGAGAAATTATGTAGGCTGGATAAATACTATGCGGTACCGGTGTGTACTGACGTTTTTCCTATACCAAAGAGGCTTACAGAGATTATTAGCAAGGAGTGGGATAGACCCGGTGTGCCTTTTTCCCCTCCTCCGATATTTAGAAAAATGTTCCCTATAGACGCCACCACACGAGACTTATGGCAGACGGTCCCTAAGGTGGAGGGGGCAGTTTCTACTTTAGCCAAGCGTACCACTATCCCGGTGGAGGATAGCTGTGCTTTCTCAGATCCAATAGATAAAATATTAGAGGGTTACCTTAAGAAAATGTTTGTTCAACAAGGTTTTATATTACAGCCTCTTGCATGCATTGCGCCTGTCACTGCTGCAGCGGCATTCTGGTTTGAGTCTCTGGAAGAGGCGATTCGCACAGCACCATTGGATGAGTCTTTGAGCAAGATTAGAACCCTTAAGCTGGCTAATGCATTTGTTTCGGATGCCGTAGTGCATTTAACCAAACTTACGGCTAAGAATTCCGGATTCGCCATACAGGCGCGCAGAGCGCTATGGCTTAAATCCTGGTCAGCAGATGTAACTTCTAAGTCTAAACTACTGAACATTCCTTTCAAAGGGCAGACCTTATTCGGGCCCGGCTTGAAGGAAATTATTGCTGACATTACTGGAGGTAAGGGCCACACCCTTCCTCAGGACAGGGCCAAATCAAAGGCCAAACAGTCTAATTTTCGTGCCTTTCGTAATCTCAAGGCAGGAGCAGCATCAACTTCATCCGCTCCAAAACAGGAAGGAACTACTGCTCGTTACAGACAGGGTTGGAATGGCAACCAGTCATGGAACAAGGGCAAGCAGGCCAGAAAGCCTACTTCCGCCCCTAAGACAGCATGAAGACAGGGCCCCCTTTCCGGAGACGGATCTAGTGGGGGGCAGACTTTCTCTTTTCGCCCAGGCTTGGGCAAGAGATGTACAGGATCCCTGGACGTTGGAGATTATATCTCAGGGATACCTTCTGGATTTCAAAACTTCTCCTCCACAAGGGAGGTTTCATCTGTCAAGGTTATCAACAAACCTAGTAAAGAAAGAGGCATTTCTACAATGTGTACAAGACCTGTTAGTGATGGGAGTGATCCACCCAGTTCCGCGAACGGAACAGGGGCAAGGGTTTTATTCAAATCTGTTTGTGGTTCCCAAAAAAGAGGGAACCTTCAGACCAATCTTAGACTTAAAAATCTTAAACAAGTTCCTAAGGGTTCCATCGTTCAAGATGGAAACCATTCGGACCATCCTACCCATGATCCAAGAGGGTCAATATATGACCACAGTGGACTTAAAGGATGCCTACCTTCACATACCGATTCACAAAGATCATTACCGGTACCTAAGGTTTGCCTTTCTAGACAGGCATTACCAGTTTGTAGCTCTTCCCTTCGGGTTAGCTACGGCCCCGAGAATTTTTACAAAGGTTCTGGGCTCACTTCTGGCGGTGCTAAGACCACGAGGCGTAGCGGTGGCTCCGTACCTAGACGACATTCTGATACAAGCGTCAAGTTTTCAAAATGCAAAGTCTCATACAGAGATAGTTCTAGCATTTCTGAGGTCGCATGGGTGGAAAGTGAACGTGGAAAAGAGTTCTCTGTTACCACTCACAAGGGTCCCTTTTCTAGGGACTCTTATAGATTCTGTAGAGATGAAAATTTACCTGACGGAGTCCAGGTTATCAAAGATTCTCAATGCTTGCTGTGTCCTTCACTCCATTCCAAGCCCATCAGTAGCTCAGTGCATGGAAGTAATCGGCTTAATGGTCGCGGCAATGGACATAGTGCCATTTGCGCGCCTACATCTCAGACCGCTGCAACTATGCATGCTAAGTCAATGGAACGGGGATTACTCAGATCTGTCCCCTTTGCTAAATCTGGACCAGGAGACCAGAGATTCTCTTCTCTGGTGGTTGTCACGGGTTCATCTGTCCAAAGGAATGACTTTTCGCAGACCAGATTGGACGATTGTAACAACAGATGCCAGCCTACTAGGCTGGGGAGCAGTCTGGAACTCCCTGAAGGCTCAGGGATCGTGGACTCAGGAGGAGAAACTCCTCCCGATAAACATTCTAGAATTAAGAGCAATATTCAATGCTCTTCTAGCTTGGCCTCAGTTAGCAACACTGAGGTTCATCAGATTTCAGTCGGACAACATCACGACTGTGGCTTACATCAATCATCAAGGGGGAACCAGGAGTTCCCTAGCGATGTTGAAAGTCTCGAAGATAATTCGCTGGGCAGAGTCTCACTCTTGCCACCTGTCAGCGATCTACATCCCAGGCGTGGAGAACTGGGAGGCGGATTTTCTAAGTCGTCAGACTTTTCATCCGGGGGAGTGGGAACTTCACCCGGAGGTATTTGCTCAACTGATTCGTCGTTGGGGCAAACCGGATCTTGATCTCATGGCATCTCGCCAGAACGCCAAGCTTCCTTGTTACGGATCCAGGTCCAGGGACCCGGGAGCGGTGCTGGTAGATGCACTAGCAGCCCCTTGGGTTTTCAACATAGCTTATGTATTTCCACCTTTTCCGTTGCTACCTCGACTGATTGCCAGGATCAAACAGGAGAGAGCATCGGTGATTCTGATAGCGCCTGCGTGGCCACGCAGGACCTGGTATGCAGGCCTAGTGGACATGTCGTCCTGTCCACCATGGTCTCTACCCCTGAGGCAGGACCTTCTAATTCAGGGTCCTTTCAACCATCCAAACCCAATTTCTCTGAGGCTGACTGCTTGGAATTTGAACGCTTGTTTCTATCAAAGCGTGGGTTTTCGGATTCGGTTATTGATACATTAATACAGGCTCGGAAACCTGTTACCAGAAAATTTTACCACAAGATATGGCGTAAATATTTATATTGGTGTGAATCCAAGAGTTACTCATGGAGTAAGGTTAGGATTCCTAGGATATTGTCTTTTCTACAAGAGGGTTTAGAAAAGGGATTATCCGCTAGTTCACTAAAGGGACAGATTTCTGCTCTGTCTATTCTTTTACACAAGCGTCTGGCAGAGAATCCAGACGTCCAGGCTTTTTGTCAGGCTTTGGCTAGGATTAAGCCTGTGTTTAAAACTGTTGCTCCTCCGTGGAGCCTAAACTTGGTTCTTAAAGTTCTTCAGGGTGTTCCGTTTGAACCCCTTCATTCCATTGATATTAAGCTTTTATCTTGGAAAGTTCTGTTTTTGATGGCTATTTCCTCGGCTCGAAGAGTCTCTGAGTTATCTGCCTTACATTGTGATTCTCCTTATCTGATCTTTCATTCAGACAAGGTAGTCCTGCGTACTAAACCTGGGTTTTTACCTAAGGTTGTTTCTAACAGGAATATCAATCAAGAGATTGTTGTTCCATCATTATGTCCTAATCCTTCCTCAAAGAAGGAACGTCTTTTGCATAATCTAGACGTGGTCCGTGCCCTGAAGTTCTACTTACAGGCAACTAAAGATTTTCAACAAACTTCTTCTCTGTTTGTCGTTTACTCTGAACAGAGGAGAGGTCAAAAGGCTTCGGCTACCTCTCTCTCTTTTTGGCTTCGTAGCATAATACGCTTAGCCTACGAGACTGCTGGACAGCAGCCTCCTGAAAAAATTACAGCTCATTCCACTAGAGCTGTGGCTTCCACCTGGGCCTTTAAGAATGAGGCCTCTGTTGAACAGATTTGCAAGGCTGCAACTTGGTCTTCATTTCATACTTTTTCCAAATTTTACAAATTTGACACTTTTGCTTCTTCAGAGGCTGTTTTTGGGAGAAAGGTTCTGCAGGCAGTGGTTCCTTCTGTTTAATGTCCCTGCCTTGTCCCTCCCATCATCCGTGTACTTTAGCTTTGGTATTGGTATCCCATAAGTAATGGATGACCCGTGGACTGAACACACTTAACAAGAGAAAACATAATTTATGCTTACCTGATAAATTTATTTCTCTTGTAGTGTGTTCAGTCCACGGCCCGCCCTGTCTTTTTGAGGCAGGTTCTAAATTTTAATTTATAACTCCAGTCACCACTGCACCCTATAGTTTCTCCTTTCTCGTCTTGTTTCGGTCGAATGACTGGATATGACATGTGAGGGGAGGAGCTATATAGCAGCTCTGCATGCAAACAGGTGTATAATATGTATTAATACTTTCCCCTTCTGGTGAACCGCAGCCGTCCCACAGTCTCTCCCAAGGTCTGTGTGAATATATCAGGTGTGCTAGCTGGAGGCGCTGGTTCAGCTTGTATCAGTCGTTGGTATCTTCCTTTCCTTCCTCAGTTGTATAAGTCTAGGTGCAAAAAGTGGTGCTGAAATATCAGACAATACACCATACAAAGGTGAATATCTACTCACAGTGTATATTGCAGGTTACCGGCTCCTTCCCAATATGAAAAGACAATATCACAGATTCAGTAAAAAAGTTTGTCTTTATTTGGCTCAACGCAAAAGCGTTTCAACGGTCCCAGCCGTCTTTCTCAAGAGCAATAAAAGTGCTTTACAAACCAAAGCATACCTTTCCGCTGCACAGGCGGCCTTTAAATACATGTCAGTTACGCTACCTGCTTCCCCATTGGAGGAGAGCAGGTTTACACCCGATTCAAAATTTCAATTGTAAATTTAAAATAAACATCTAAAAAAACATAAAAAACAATATTAATTATATTAGAAACTATAAGTTTGTTTTAAAATATAAAATTTCTGTAGATATCATCATTTTTGCCGGTTTTGTAGTTCCCTTTCAGGTAGTTTTCTGTTTCAAGTTCCCTTTCAGGTCCGGTATGTCAGTGAAGATCACATGTTATAGGTTGTCCAATGAAATTCAGTTTCTGGTATAGTGATGTTTTGTAGTTCCCTTTCAGGTAGTTCTCTATTTTAGGTTCCCATTCAGGTCTGATATGTCAGTGGGTATCACATGTTATCGAATGTCCAATGAAAAACAGTTTCTGATTTTCTCAATAAAAAGACATAAGTGTTATTCACAGATACAAAGTTTCTTATATGAATTCTGCTTATCCAAATATTTAGAGGAGGTAGAATAAATTGCCACTTAGAAGTATATTACAAGTTGGAATAGATACTTTTCATAATTAAACATTCATATTATAAATAGACTTCTATATTTATTGAATGTTAAATATTGACTGAGCGACTTGTGTGTTGCATATAATTTCTTGAAATTAAGTGTGAGAATTATATTCTTTTGTACAATATGTGTATATATAAACATTAAGTGTGATGATATGACATGAACTGTCTGTATAAATACATATTTATTTTGCCCCCCTTTTTTTTTTTTTTTTCTTCTGTGTGTGTCCTTATAATCGTATTCACCTCAACAGGAACAAAAAATGTTACTGATTTATTTAGGCCCCATATTTTCATCTTTTGAATTTATCATTTATTTTGTCCCCCCTTTCCTATGTTAAGAGTTTTTTAGACAAAGGCAGCAATTTTTGTGTCCTTATTTAGACCCCATTGGGCATATGTTCTAAGTGTATGTATCCATTTTAATTCTCTTTGGTCTAGTTGTTTTGCCAGATTACCACCCCTCCAATGAAGTTCAACCTTCTCAATTCCTATCCATAGAAAGGATTCTTTTGTGAAATGTTCACAATTGTTGCAGTGTAGCGGCACTCCGTGGTCGTCATGATTCTTTTCTATTTTATTTTGATGTTCCATGATTCTTGTTTTTAAAAATCTGGACGTTTGTCCTAAATACTGGATTTTGCAGCCACATTGCAACAAATATATCACATTTTTACTTTTGCAAGTAATGAATTCTTTTATTTCAAATTTTTTTCCCGTAACTGTGGAGTCAAATGTTTTGTGTGTTCTTCTGGTGTAGTTACAACCTTTGCATTTGCCGCAAGTGAAGAAACCTGTCATGTTACTTATTTGTAAAGATTTTTTGGGGGCTATGCCTTTTATGAGTGAGGGAGCTAATTTTTGTTTCAAATTTTGTCCTTTTCTGAAGATAACTGTGGGCTTAGCTGGAATTATAGGTCCTAGATATTCATCCTCTTTTATAATGTGCCAGTGCTTATGTATAATTTTTTTGATTGTATCATGTTCTACATTAAATGTGGTCACAAATTTAGGGAAATTATTGTTAAATGAGGTCTCATTTGTGTGTTTGTTTTCTAACAGGGTTGATCTTATTTTATTTCCAACTTCATTTCTTTCTTTTTCTAAAGCTCTATGGTCATATCCCTTTTGTATGAATCTTTCTTTGAGTATTCTTGATTGTTGTTCGTAATCATCTATATTGCTGCAGTTCCTGCGTATTCGTAGGAATTGGCTTTTTGGTACTGACTTTAGCCAGTTAGGATGGTGGCAGCTATCATGTCTAATGTAGGTGTTAGTGTCACACTTCTTAAAGTATGTTTTGCTGTGGATTTTTTCATCTATAGTGTAAAGAGTTAAATCTAAAAAATGTATTTCTTTTTTGTCATATTCTACTGATAATGTGACTTGCTGATTATTGTTATTAAGTATTTGTACAAATTCTATGAGTTTGGACTCACCCCCCTTCCATATGCACAGAATGTCATCTATATATCTATGCCAGGACACCAGGTCTGCACCAAATTCTTGATTATGCCATACATGAGTCGTCTCAAAATAGTCCATGTAAATATTGGCATAACTTGGTGCAAACCTGGTGCCCATGGCAGTCCCACAAATCTGTAAATAGTAGTTCCCATTGAACCAAAAAAAGTTGTGATATAGAATAAATTATATGGCTCTAAGTATGAAATCTAGTAATTTTGGTGATAAATCTTTATCTTCTGATAGTTTCCATTTAACTGCCTCAATCCCTTTTTTGTGATCAATTATGGTATACAAAGAAGTCACGTCCATGCTTGGCTGATCCTCTTGCAACTTCCTGTTGGGAAGGAGAATATATCCCATAAGTAAATACTATTATGAGTATATCAGAAAAAAAAAATTATAACAGTATTGTAAAGGGTTAATGGGTTGTAAAATAGCTTTCAGAAAATCTTTTCTGCTACCTGACTGGAAGCAAAATTGCAACAGGGCAGTTGTCAGGCAGGAATCGGTATTTTATTTTTTATTTCACATGACAAGGAACCAATATCACTGGTTCATTGTGTTTCTAGACCTGTCCCTGCACAGACACAGTGAAATAGTAATATATATATATATATATAGGTGTCCCCACACTAACAAAAAACCAATGAATCAACACAAATGTATATATGCTAAAGTAATATTCATGACAATTTAATGTGAATCAAGTGAAAATACATCAATTGGAAAAATACATACAATGCATAATTCTTCCAGGATGCAAGCATACAGTGAGAAACAGTAAAAAACAATAATACTGGTCATCCCCAGTAGTAGAGTATAGACTTCAGTCCACGGCTTGTAATGGGCCAGACCATTAAGACAAATGTTGTCTAACATTGAACATTTCAGCTAGAGGGTCTGGCCCATTACAAGTCGTTGATCGACGTCTATACTCTACTACTGGGGACGCCCAGTATTATTGTTTTTTACTGTTTCTCACTGTATGTTTGCATCCTTACAGAATTATGCATTGTATGTATTTTTCCAATTGTATTTTCACTTGATTTTTCACTTGATGCACACTGCACAGTAAATTGTCATTAATATTACTTTAGCATATATACGTTTGTATATGAATTTTCTTTCTCTTGTAAGGTGTATCCAGTCCACGGATCATCCATTACTTGTGGGATATTCTCATTCCCAACAGGAAGTTGCAAGAGGACACCCACAGCAGAGCTGTAATATAGCTCCTCCCCTAACTGTCATACCCAGTCATTCTCTTGCAACTCTCAACAAGCAAGGACGTTGTAGGAGAGAGTGGTTAAATATAGCTAGTTTATTTTCTTCAATCAAAAGTTTGTTATTTTTAAATAGTACCGGAGTTGTGCTATTTTATCTCAGGCAGTAAATAGAAGAAGAATCTGCCTGAGGTTTCTATGATCTTAGCAGGTTGTAACTAAGATCCATTGCTATTTTCACATATGTCTGAGGGGATTACACAGATGAGGTAACTTAAGCGAGAGAATGGCGTGCAGTTTATTCTGCTATCAGGTATGTGCAGTTATAATTTTTTCTAGAGATGGAAAACACTAGAAAATGCTGCTGATACCGGATTAATGTAAGTTAAGCCTGAATACAATGATTTAATAACGACTGGTATCATGCTTACTCCCAGGGGTAATACCCTTATGATATTTACAATATAAAACGTTTGCTGGCATGTTTAATCGTTTTTATATATGCTTTGGTGATAAAACTTTATTGGGCTACCTCTCTCTCCTTCTGGCTTCGTAGCATAATTCGTTTAGCCTATGAGACTGCTGGACAGCAGCCTCCTGAAAGAATTACAGCTCATTCTACTAGAGCTGTGGCTTCCACTTGGGCCTTTAAGAATGAGGCCTCTGTTGAACAGATTTGCAAGGCTGCAACTTGGTCTTCGCTTCATACTTTTTCCAAATTTTACAAATTTGACACTTTTGCTTCTTCGGAGGCTATTTTTGGGAGAAAGGTTCTTCAGGCAGTGGTTCCTTCTGTATAATGAGCCTGCCTATCCCTCCCGTCATCCGTGTACTTTTGCTTTGGTATTGGTATCCCAGAAGTAATGATGACCCGTGGACTGATCACACATAACAGAAGAAAACATAATTTATGCTTACCTGATAAATTCCTTTCTTCTGTTGTGTGATCAGTCCACGGCCCGCCCTGTTTTTAAGGCAGGTAAATATCTTTTAAATTATACTCCAGTCACCACTTCACCCTTGGTTTCTCCTTTCTCGTTGAGTCTTGGTCGAATGACTGGGAGTGACGTAGAGGGGAGGAGCTATATGCAGCTCTGCTGGGTGAATCCTCTTGCATTTCCTGTTGGGGAGGAGTTATATCCCAGAAGTAATGATGACCCGTGGACTGATCACACAACAGAAGAAAGGAATTTATCAGGTAAGCATAAATTATGTTTTATTATGTTTAAAAGCCATGGTGGAACCCCCTCTTAGAATGTGTACCAAATGTACTGATTTCATTTTATGCAATAAAGATCATTTTCTGTCTTTAAAAAATGTATCACCAGAGGAATCTGACGAGGGGGAAGTTATGCCAACTAACTTTCCTCACGTGTCAGACCCTTTGACTCCCGCTTAAGGGACTCACGCTCAAATGGCGCCAAGTACATCTAGGGCGCCCATAGCGTTTACTTTACAAGACATGGCGGCAGTCATGGATAATACACTGTCAGCGGTATTAGCCAGACTACCTGATCTTAGAGGTAAGCGAGATAGCTCTGGGGTGAGACAAAATGCAGAGCATACTGACGCTTTAAGAACCATGTCTGATACTGCCTCACAATATGCAGAAGCTGAGGAAAGAGAGCTTCAGTCAGTGGGTGATGTTAATGACTCAGGAAAGATAAAATTTGGTCCTGGAAATGACAAAAAAAGAAGAGGCGCTCTGGTGCAGATAAACCCAACAATAAGTGAGAATTCCAAAAGAAAAAATACTAGTACTCACAAAAGTATTTGCACTTCCAGTGCAATAATCCACAAGCCGAAACTTCAGAGCCGTTCGGCTGACTCTTTCTCTCCCGATATGCTGATATGCTCCCGGCAGTATTCAGGCCCCTAGGAGAAATGAAGCATAGAACACCTTTGGTGCAGATAACCCTTACCAATATGGGACTGCTAACAGTGGGTAGGTGTATATACTCACAAACGTGTATGCACAATCAGTGCAATATCGAGCGGACCGAAACTTTATAAAGCCGTTCGGCTGACTTCCCAAAAAGGTAGCTGGTACTCTCAAACGTCCGGTGGAAAAGAATAGTTCAAAGCAAGGTAGAACAATATAAAAACTTTTATTAAAATACTTAAAACTTCGCTACGCGTTTCTCGGCTGCACGCCGTTTCATCAGGCTCATAAATTTAGTGAACTACCTTGCTGTCTTAAAAAGGCTGAGTTAACCAATGGGAATGGTTTGTGTATTACACACCCACCATAACTCTCACACCAATGGAGATGGTTTATATGTTACACACCCACCATAACACGTGTGTTAATTGATTAGGTGCTACGTCTCTCACAATACTAAATAACTAACAGAATTATATCTTAGCTGTCAACAAATAACATATCAATAAATACATTTTTAGCAACATCAAACGACGTATTACAAATAGACATAATGACTCGTCTTATATATGATACACGACATATGTACAATGATCTAAATTTTATATACATGATATGTACTAGTAAATGTCCTCTAGATTCTGAATTTCAGGGGATCACCCCTGCTTAACATATATATATATATATATGCTCTATGTGCATAAGACCCTTACTGTGTTATTACTATAATGCTTACATACATAATGCCATACATCATACAGGTACGATTTCTGCTTGATAACATAATACATTGAGATGGTAATTAAATGTTATGATATTCGTTTTAAATGTAGTAGATCTCTATATGTTTCTTAATATTTTGGATCTAAACCAATTTAGTTTGGGAGATAATAACATTCTGTTATTTAAATCTAAACAATAATAAAAATTCAAAGTACTAAGTAATCCCAAATTGCAGTTTCAAGCCCTCCATGTTTTTAATAAATTTGTAATAGCATCGATAACATTGTATTGAGGTTTGAAATAATGTGATATAATCCTATAATTTCTATAAAACCCATACCAAAAAATGTATATCCTCTGTGCAGTGAATATCGAGTAAATATTTTTATATGTTATACTAAATTGAATCAAGGTTATAGAGGTTGTGTGAAAAAATGGACCCTAATTTAATGTATGTACCATTGATGTGGTGAAACTATAAGTGACATTAATCTAATGGTAGTGCTAATTAATTCTAAGTGTAACCAGGGAATTGTAAAGTACTACTGCTAATAATAGTAAATAAATATAACTGAAAAAGGGGGGGTGGTGTCTGGTGATGGTTAGTGTGTTGTGAAAAAATGTGATGCAACAAATAATTAATGTTGCTATACTTATAATTGTCTAGTGAAATGTCCATATAGTGTGACATTGAATTAACTTAGTAGAAGAAATTGGTAATAAAGTTGGTAAAAATGTTTTGTGAATATACCTGTGTAATATATATATATGTGTAATTCAGTATATATATGTGTTTTGTGAATATACATGTGTATAATATATATATATATGTGTAATTCAAAATAAATGTGTTTGGGGATACCGATTCCAAACTATTCTAAACAAACATCTGGATTGGAAGATAAAATATGATGTATGATGATAATACCTGCAGGATCAGGCAGAGAGAGACACACACCTTAGATTGTGAGTGGATGGATCTTAAAAAGCTGCTAAATCCACATTAAGATTGAGACCCAGAGGATGCATGGTCTTCAATTTATGAATCCAGTATGTCTCTCTCTGCCTTAACCTCAGGAATCTACTGTATAAGTTGGAGGGCTCAATCTCCTCTATCGGCACTATCGTGTAACAGTTGGGATTTCCTCTATGTTTTTTGTGGCAGTGTTTAATAACACTATGAGATTTCTTGTTTCTAAGGATACTACAATAGTGTTCAGACCAACGATGACTCAAACGTCTGATTGTGCGACCAATATATTGAACCCCACATTCACAGGATATTAAATATATAACATAATTGGAAGCACAGGTCATCCTACTTTTAATTCTATAGGTTTTGGTATCTACATGAGAACGAAAATAGAGTGTGCCATGACCAATGTGGTCACACATTTTACATCTAGGGATCCTACATTTGTAAGCCCCCCTATTCATATTTGAGCATCTATTGTTTTGACTATTATTTGGTCTATGCATGGTTTTACAAACCTTATTGGTTTGATGTCTGACAACCTTACTAGGTGCTAAAATATTTTTCAGGGTAGGAGCCCTTTTGTATACTATAGATGGACTATCACCAATCAAATCATTAAGAATGGGGTCTCTCTTTAGAATTCTCCAGTGTTTCTGGAATATATTTTTAATTTCTTTATGGTTATTGTTAAATTGCGTAATGAATCTAATCTCCATTGGTTTGTCAGCTCCTAATTTTGTTTGCTTATTGTCCTTTACCTGGACAAAATAATTTTCCCTACTTTCATTTCTTGCTCTTTGATAACTGGACTCAATAAGTTCCATAGGATAATGTTTTTCCTTGAATCTCTCTTTGAGAATGAGGCTTTGTTTGTCATAATCTGTTAGTAAACTACAATTTCTCCTTATTCTTTTAAATTGCCCATATGGGACATTCCTTTTCCAAGGATAGTAATGGTTACTTGAGTAGTCTAAGTAACTGTTACTATCCACAGTTTTGAAGTGGGTAGAACTGTCGATTCCACCGTTGCCATCAAAACACAAACTCAAGTCCAAAAAGACTACACTCTCTGAATGAATACAGCTAGTAAATCTAAGTCCCCTATCATTGTTATTTAGATGATTAATGAATTCTACTGCTTTGTCTTTAGTACCATTCCACAAGAATATAAGGTCATCTATGAACCTACCATAGAACACCAGGTTCGCCCCGAATTCAGATTGGTAGATAAATTGGTTCTCAAAACTTCCCATATACAAATTTGCAAAACTAGGGGCGAACCTGGTGCCCATGGCGGTTCCTTTAATCTGTAAAAAATATTTATCTTGGAACAAAAAATAATTGTGTTGTAAAACAAATAAAATTAATTGTAAAATAAATTGTTTTTGCAATGGTGGAATGTATAGATCTTCTTCCAAGTAGTTGGAAATTGCTATTACACCTTGGTTGTGAGGGATGTTGGAATAGAGCGCTTCTACATCACAGGTTATCCATATTAGATCATCTGTGATGGGAATATGTGTAAGTTTCTCCAGAAGGTCAGATGAATCTCTAATATATGATTCGAGATTAGTGACATATTTCTGGAGGAAGAAGTCTATGTATGCAGATACATTTTCTGTGAGGCTGCCTATGCCCGCTATTATAGGTCTTCCCGGGGGGTTGGCCGTATCCTTGTGGATTTTCGGCAAGTGGTAATAGAATGCGCAGGCAGGTTCCTTTGGGATCAAGAATTCCCTCTCTCTTTTGGATACTATACCCTCCTGATGGGCAAAATTTATTAGGCCCGTAAGAGTCTGTAAATACCTAGGTGTAGGATCTTCTATAAGAAGTGAATAATAGGTCTTGTCCTCCAAAATACGATTAGCTTCTTTTATATAGTCACTACGATTTTGTAAGACAATGCCGCCCCCTTTGTCGGCCTGGCGGATTATCAGTTCGGTATTATTTTTTAAAATATCTAAAGCTTTTAATTCATTTGGAAATAAATTTCGATTAGAAATGTTTTTGGGAAGCTGTTCTAACTCTTCTAAGACAAGTTCTTTAAAAATTTCAATATAAGAGTCATTAGAAATCTGTGGGTTAAAGTTTGACTTATTTCTAAAGCTTGTCTGTATAAAGCCCTCATTTAGTTGTTCCAAAAGAGTATCCGGTTCATAAGTTGGAAAACCAGAAGTAATTCTGGCTTCCATAGTATCTGTCAAGATAGGTAAAGCATTAGATTCCTTTAGACTCTTCTCAGCGAAATATTTTTGCATTGTGAGCTTCTGTATGTATCTATTTAGATCCACAAACAAATTAAAGGGGTTATGCAAGTTTGAAGGGCTGTAAGATAATCCCTTTCCCAATACTCGTATCTCATCGTCAGTCAAGTTATGAGTTGATAAATTGTATATACCCTTACTTAATTTTTGTAGTCTTGTTTTTTTGTGGGTGGTCCCACGCCCTCTGCACCCCCGTCTGTGTAAGGTCGTTTTCCTTTTTGGAATTGAGTCTGCGTGGTAATTGGCTCTAAATAACTTGCAATTTTTCTCTGAGACCAAGATTGTGGTCTCTGTCTTTGTTCTAAAAAAACAGTATTCTCTACTTCTATTGGGTGGGTCCTCTCGTTAAAAGTCTCATTATTCGCTGGTATTGTTTGTCTTCCCATATCAGCCCTTAAAGGGGCCATAGGCTCATTTAATATTTCAAATCTATTAGATATTGGAATATTAGGACATATGGGGTGGTCATATGAATCTCTTCTATTAAACTCTCGTCTGTTATCAGTGTCGCTCCTAGAATTTGAGTTGTGCCAAACAGGTCTATTATAACTATCATTATTCGTTCTCGTAGAATGCATAGAATGTTGTGGAGGATAATAGGAAGATGTGTTCCCTTGATGGTACAGATTTGTAGGATTAGCATAAGAGTTAGAATATTGATGTGTCCGATTATGTTGTGCTGTGTGTTTGATCCTATTATGATTGCTATTGTTTCTAAAGTGATTTCCTCTGTCTACAACAGTCCATTCGCTATTACCAAGGTTGTTACCACTATTAGGCTGAATATTCGACTGTTGTATATCAGACAAATTCACTAAGGATTGGGTACTTGCTCCAATTTCTTGGTTAGTTCTATTAGAAAATTGAGTATTGTATCTAATATGTTGTCTGTTTCTGTTTCTAGATCTTCCATGATTATAGGTATGAATTTCACCCCTATTATAATCGCCCTCATCTCGTAGTAATTTCCTATTCTTATTCTCCAGAAGTTCTTTTTGGTAGTTATCTATTTTCTGTAATGTTAATTTGTTAAGTTCTTCGTATTCAGTGGATGTTTTGAATTGTTCTAAGTGTAATTGTATCTTCTCAATTTCTAATGTGACTTTCAGTTATATTTATTTACTATTATTAGCAGTAGTACTTTACAATTCCCTGGTTACACTTAGAATTAATTAGCACTACCATTAGATTAATGTCACTTATAGTTTCACCACATCAATGGTACATACATTAAATTAGGGTCCATTTTTTCACACAACCTCTATAACCTTGATTCAATTTAGTATAACATATAAAAATATTTACTCGATATTCACTGCACAGAGGATATACATTTTTTGGTATGGGTTTTATAGAAATTATAGGATTATATCACATTATTTCAAACCTCATTACAATGTTATCGATGCTATTACAAATTTATTAAAAACATGGAGGGCTTGAAACTGCAATTTGGGATTACTTAGTACTTTGAATTTTTATTATTGTTTAGATTTAAATAACAGAATGTTATTATCTCCCAAACTAAATTGGTTTAGATCCAAAATATTAAGAAACATATAGAGATCTACTACATTTAAAACGAATATCATAACATTTAATTACCATCTCAATGTATTATGTTATCAAGCAGAAATCGTACCTGTATGATGTATGGCATTATGTATGTAAGCATTATAGTAATAACACAGTAAGGGTCTTATGCACATAGAGCATATATATATATATGTTAAGCAGGGGTGATCCCCTGAAATTCAGAATCTAGAGGACATTTACTAGTACATATCATGTATATAAAATTTAGATCATTGTACATATGTCGTGTATCAAATATAAGACGAGTCATTATGTCTATTTGTAATACGTCGTTTGATGTTGCTAAAAATGTATTTATTGATATGTTATTTGTTGACAGCTAAGATATAATTCTGTTAGTTATTTAGTATTGTGAGAGACGTAGCACCTAATCAATTAACACACGTGTTATGGTGGGTGTGTAACATATAAACCATCTCCATTGGTGTGAGAGTTATGGTGGGTGTGTAATACACAAACCATTCCCATTGGTTAACTCAGCCTTTTTAAGACAGCAAGGTAGTTCACTAAATTTATGAGCCTGATGAAACGGCGTGCAGCCGAGAAACGCGTAGCGAAGTTTTAAGTATTTTAATAAAAGTTTTTATATTGTTCTACCTTGCTTTGAACTATTCTTTTCCACCGGACGTTTGAGAGTACCAGCTACCTTTTTGGGAAGTCAGCCGAACGGCTTTATAAAGTTTCGGTCCGCTCGATATTGCACTGATTGTGCATACACGTTTGTGAGTATATACACCTACCCACTGTTAGCAGTCCCATATTGGTAAGGGTTATCTGCACCAAAGGTGTTCTATGCTTCATTTCTCCTAGGGGCCTGAATACTGCCGGGAGCATATCAGCATATCGGGAGAGAAAGAGTCAGCCGAACGGCTCTGAAGTTTCGGCTTGTGGATTATTGCACTGGAAGTGCAAATACTTTTGTGAGTACTAGTATTTTTTCTTTTGGAATTCTCACTTATTGTTGGGTTTATCTGCACCAGAGCGCCTCTTCTTTTTTTGTCATTTCCAGGACCAAATTTTATCCTCACGTATATTTTGGAGAGAGCTGCTGTTGTTCTGGGGATATCTACATTGCACCACTCCTCAGGAATTTTGGGACTTTCAGTACACTGAACATATATGGACATTTCTTTTGTTGTATATCAATACCAAGGAATCTATCAAGTACTCATTTGTTATTTTTATTGATCAGTTATTATTGACCATTTATATATATATATATATATATAATTTTATAGTTGTATTATTGTTTTTTATATATATTTATCACAAAAAACAGAAAATATCATAATTAGAATCTCCACCTTAGGAATAGCATTGAATAGGCGCACCTCTTTTTTTCTAAACACACTTTGTTAGTGTTGTTCCTTCTATTTTTTCTACTATCACCACACACGGTTGCCAGAGGTTATAGTGCAGCCATCATGCTATCGGTTAATGAACGTATTAATAAAAGGCTTACATTAGTTTCTTCAGTGTCTCCCACCAATCCTGCACTCTGTGATAATACTGATACTGATAGTTTATCAATACATTCATCTTTTTCCAAACTTGAAGAACTTATAAATACTGAGTGCAGACATTGGTGGGATGCCGAGATGTTAAGAAAATACATAGAAAAGAAACAAATCCCCAGGGGGTTGAGAATTTTTAAAAATTGTTCCTTTAAAGATGACACTGAACTATTATCCAAATGGGAAGAGGCCCTAGGGGATTGTTCCATACGTCTAATGAAAATACTAATATCACATAGGGAATCCTTAGTCACCAAAGTCACATTAGAAATTGAGAAGATACAATTACACTTAGAACAATTCAAAACATCCACTGAATACGAAGAACTTAACAAATTAACATTACAGAAAATAGATAACTACCAAAAAGAACTTCTGGAGAATAAGAATAGGAAATTACTACGAGATGAGGGCGATTATAATAGGGGTGAAATTCATACCTATAATCATGGAAGATCTAGAAACAGAAACAGACAACATATTAGATACAATACTCAATTTTCTAATAGAACTAACCAAGAAATTGGAGCAAGTACCCAATCCTTAGTGAATTTGTCTGATATACAACAGTCGAATATTCAGCCTAATAGTGGTAACAACCTTGGTAATAGCGAATGGACTGTTGTAGACAGAGGAAATCACTTTAGAAACAATAGCAATCATAATAGGATCAAACACACAGCACAACATAATCGGACACATCAATATTCTAACTCTTATGCTAATCCTACAAATCTGTACCATCAAGGGAACACATCTTCCTATTATCCTCCACAACATTCTATGCATTCTACGAGAACGAATAATGATAGTTATAATAGACCTGTTTGGCACAACTCAAATTCTAGGAGCGACACTGATAACAGACGAGAGTTTAATAGAAGAGATTCATATGACCACCCCATATGTCCTAATATTCCAATATCTAATAGATTTGAAATATTAAATGAGCCTATGGCCCCTTTAAGGGCTGATATGGGAAGACAAACAATACCAGCGAATAATGAGACTTTTAACGAGAGGACCCACCCAATAGAAGTAGAGAATACTGTTTTTTTAGAACAAAGACAGAGACCACAATCTTGGTCTCAGAGAAAAATTGCAAGTTATTTAGAGCCAATTACCACGCAGACTCAATTCCAAAAAGGAAAACGACCTTACACAGACGGGGGTGCAGAGGGCGTGGGACCACCCACAAAAAAACAAGACTACAAAAATTAAGTAAGGGTATATACAATTTATCAACTCATAACTTGACTGACGATGAGATACGAGTATTGGGAAAGGGATTATCTTACAGCCCTTCAAACTTGCATAACCCCTTTAATTTGTTTGTGGATCTAAATAGATACATACAGAAGCTCACAATGCAAAAATATTTCGCTGAGAAGAGTCTAAAGGAATCTAATGCTTTACCTATCTTGACAGATACTATGGAAGCCAGAATTACTTCTGGTTTTCCAACTTATGAACCGGATACTCTTTTGGAACAACTAAATGAGGGCTTTATACAGACAAGCTTTAGAAATAAGTCAAACTTTAACCCACAGATTTCTAATGACTCTTATATTGAAATTTTTAAAGAACTTGTCTTAGAAGAGTTAGAACAGCTTCCCAAAAACATTTCTAATCGAAATTTATTTCCAAATGAATTAAAAGCTTTAGATATTTTAAAAAATAATACCGAACTGATAATCCGCCAGGCCGACAAAGGGGGCGGCATTGTCTTACAAAATCGTAGTGACTATATAAAAGAAGCTAATCGTATTTTGGAGGACAAGACCTATTATTCACTTCTTATAGAAGATCCTACACCTAGGTATTTACAGACTCTTACGGGCCTAATAAATTTTGCCCATCAGGAGGGTATAGTATCCAAAAGAGAGAGGGAATTCTTGATCCCAAAGGAACCTGCCTGCGCATTCTATTACCACTTGCCGAAAATCCACAAGGATACGGCCAACCCCCCGGGAAGACCTATAATAGCGGGCATAGGCAGCCTCACAGAAAATGTATCTGCATACATAGACTTCTTCCTCCAGAAATATGTCACTAATCTCGAATCATATATTAGAGATTCATCTGACCTTCTGGAGAAACTTACACATATTCCCATCACAGATGATCTAATATGGATAACCTGTGATGTAGAAGCGCTCTATTCCAACATCCCTCACAACCAAGGTGTAATAGCAATTTCCAACTACTTGGAAGAAGATCTATACATTCCACCATTGCAAAAACAATTTATTTTACAATTAATTTTATTTGTTTTACAACACAATTATTTTTTGTTCCAAGATAAATATTTTTTACAGATTAAAGGAACCGCCATGGGCACCAGGTTCGCCCCTAGTTTTGCAAATTTGTATATGGGAAGTTTTGAGAACCAATTTATCTACCAATCTGAATTCGGGGCGAACCTGGTGTTCTATGGTAGGTTCATAGATGACCTTATATTCTTGTGGAATGGTACTAAAGACAAAGCAGTAGAATTCATTAATCATCTAAATAACAATGATAGGGGACTTAGATTTACTAGCTGTATTCATTCAGAGAGTGTAGTCTTTTTGGACTTGAGTTTGTGTTTTGATGGCAACGGTGGAATCGACAGTTCTACCCACTTCAAAACTGTGGATAGTAACAGTTACTTAGACTACTCAAGTAACCATTACTATCCTTGGAAAAGGAATGTCCCATATGGGCAATTTAAAAGAATAAGGAGAAATTGTAGTTTACTAACAGATTATGACAAACAAAGCCTCATTCTCAAAGAGAGATTCAAGGAAAAACATTATCCTATGGAACTTATTGAGTCCAGTTATCAAAGAGCAAGAAATGAAAGTAGGGAAAATTATTTTGTCCAGGTAAAGGACAATAAGCAAACAAAATTAGGAGCTGACAAACCAATGGAGATTAGATTCATTACGCAATTTAACAATAACCATAAAGAAATTAAAAATATATTCCAGAAACACTGGAGAATTCTAAAGAGAGACCCCATTCTTAATGATTTGATTGGTGATAGTCCATCTATAGTATACAAAAGGGCTCCTACCCTGAAAAATATTTTAGCACCTAGTAAGGTTGTCAGACATCAAACCAATAAGGTTTGTAAAACCATGCATAGACCAAATAATAGTCAAAACAATAGATGCTCAAATATGAATAGGGGGGCTTACAAATGTAGGATCCCTAGATGTAAAATGTGTGACCACATTGGTCATGGCACACTCTATTTTCGTTCTCATGTAGATACCAAAACCTATAGAATTAAAAGTAGGATGACCTGTGCTTCCAATTATGTTATATATTTAATATCCTGTGAATGTGGGGTTCAATATATTGGTCGCACAATCAGACGTTTGAGTCATCGTTGGTCTGAACACTATTGTAGTATCCTTAGAAACAAGAAATCTCATAGTGTTATTAAACACTGCCACAAAAAACATAGAGGAAATCCCAACTGTTACACGATAGTGCCGATAGAGGAGATTGAGCCCTCCAACTTATACAGTAGATTCCTGAGGTTAAGGCAGAGAGAGACATACTGGATTCATAAATTGAAGACCATGCATCCTCTGGGTCTCAATCTTAATGTGGATTTAGCAGCTTTTTAAGATCCATCCACTCACAATCTAAGGTGTGTGTCTCTCTCTGCCTGATCCTGCAGGTATTATCATCATACATCATATTTTATCTTCCAATCCAGATGTTTGTTTAGAATAGTTTGGAATCGGTATCCCCAAACACATTTATTTTGAATTACACATATATATATATATATTATACACATGTATATTCACAAAACACATATATATACTGAATTACACATATATATATATTACACAGGTATATTCACAAAACATTTTTACCAACTTTATTACCAATTTCTTCTACTAAGTTAATTCAATGTCACACTATATGGACATTTCACTAGACAATTATAAGTATAGCAACATTAATTATTTGTTGCATCACATTTTTTCACAACACACTAACCATCACCAGACACCACCCCCCCCTTTTTCAGTTATATTTATTTACTATTATTAGCAGTAGTACTTTACAATTCCCTGGTTACACTTAGAATTAATTAGCACTACCATTAGATTAATGTCACTTATAGTTTCACCACATCAATGGTACATACATTAAATTAGGGTCCATTTTTTCACACAACCTCTATAACCTTGATTCAATTTAGTATAACATATAAAAATATTTACTCGATATTCACTGCACAGAGGATATACATTTTTTGGTATGGGTTTTATAGAAATTATAGGATTATATCACATTATTTCAAACCTCATTACAATGTTATCGATGCTATTACAAATTTATTAAAAACATGGAGGGCTTGAAACTGCAATTTGTGATTACTTAGTACTTTGAATTTTTATTATTGTTTAGATTTAAATAACAGAATGTTATTATCTCCCAAACTAAATTGGTTTAGATCCAAAATATTAAGAAACATATAGAGATCTACTACATTTAAAACGAATATCATAACATTTAATTACCATCTCAATGTATTATGTTATCAAGCAGAAATCGTACCTGTATGATGTATGGCATTATGTATGTAAGCATTATAGTAATAACACAGTAAGGGTCTTATGCACATAGAGCATATATATATATATGTTAAGCAGGGGTGATCCCCTGAAATTCAGAATCTAGAGGACATTTACTAGTACATATCATGTATATAAAATTTAGATCATTGTACATATGTCGTGTATCAAATATAAGACGAGTCATTATGTCTATTTGTAATACGTCGTTTGATGTTGCTAAAAATGTATTTATTGATATGTTATTTGTTGACAGCTAAGATATAATTCTGTTAGTTATTTAGTATTGTGAGAGACGTAGCACCTAATCAATTAACACACGTGTTATGGTGGGTGTGTAACATATAAACCATCTCCATTGGTGTGAGAGTTATGGTGGGTGTGTAATACACAAACCATTCCCATTGGTTAACTCAGCCTTTTTAAGACAGCAAGGTAGTTCACTAAATTTATGAGCCTGATGAAACGGCGTGCAGCCGAGAAACGCGTAGCGAAGTTTTAAGTATTTTAATAAAAGTTTTTATATTGTTCTACCTTGCTTTGAACTATTCTTTTCCACCGGACGTTTGAGAGTACCAGCTACCTTTTTGGGAAGTCAGCCGAACGGCTTTATAAAGTTTCGGTCCGCTCGATATTGCACTGATTGTGCATACACGTTTGTGAGTATATACACCTACCCACTGTTAGCAGTCCCATATTGGTAAGGGTTATCTGCACCAAAGGTGTTCTATGCTTCATTTCTCCTAGGGGCCTGAATACTGCCGGGAGCATATCAGCATATCGGGAGAGAAAGAGTCAGCCGAACGGCTCTGAAGTTTCGGCTTGTGGATTATTGCACTGGAAGTGCAAATACTTTTGTGAGTACTAGTATTTTTTCTTTTGGAATTCTCACTTATTGTTGGGTTTATCTGCACCAGAGCGCCTCTTCTTTTTTTGTCATTTCCAGGACCAAATTTTATCCTCACGTATATTTTGGAGAGAGCTGCTGTTGTTCTGGGGATATCTACATTGCACCACTCCTCAGGAATTTTGGGACTTTCAGTACACTGAACATATATGGACATTTCTTTTGTTGTATATCAATACCAAGGAATCTATCAAGTACTCATTTGTTATTTTTATTGATCAGTTATTATTGACCATTTATATATATATATATAATTTTATAGTTGTATTATTGTTTTTTATATATATTTATCACAAAAAACAGAAAATATCATAATTAGAATCTCCACCTTAGGAATAGCATTGAATAGGCGCACCTCTTTTTTTCTAAACACACTTTGTTAGTGTTGTTCCTTCTATTTTTTCTACACTCAGGAAAGATACCTGATTCTAATATTTCTACATTTAAATTTAAGCTTGAACACCTCCGCGTGTTACTTAGGGAGGTTTTAGCTGCTCTGAATGACTGTGATACCATTGCAGTGCCAGAGAAATTGTGTAGACTGGATAAATACTTTGCAGTGCCGGTGTGTACTGATGTTTTTCCAAATACCTAAAAGGTTTACAGAAATTATTAATAAGGAATGGGATAGACCAGGTGTGCCATTCTCTTTCCCTCCTATTTTTAGAAAAATGTTTCCAATAGACGCCACCACATGGGACTTATGGCAGACAGTCCCTAAGGTGGAGGGAGCAGTTTCTACTCTAGTAAAGCGTACTACTATCCCTGTCGAGGACAGTTGTGCTTTTTTTTTTAGATTCAATGGATAAAAAATTAGAGGTTACCTTAAGAAAATATTTATTCAACAAGGTTTTATCCTACAGCCCCTTGCATGCATTGCCCCTGTCACTGCTGCTGCGGCGTACTGGTTTGAGTCTCTGGAAGAGGCTTTACAGGTAGCGACTCCATTGGATGACATACTTGGCAAACTTAGAGCACTTAAGCTAGCCAATTCTTTTATTCTGATGCCATTGTTCATTTGACTAAACTAACGGCTAAGAATTCTGGTTTTGCTATACAGGCGCGCAGAGCGCTATGGCTTAGATCATGGTCAGCTGACGTGACTTCAAAATCTAAGCTACTTTACATTCCCTTCAAGGGGCAGACCCTATTCGGGCCTGGTTGAAGGAGATTATTGCTGATATCACTGGAGGAAAAGGTCATGCCCTTCCTCAGGACAGGTCCAAATCTAGGGCCAAACAGTCTAATTTTCGTGCCTTTCAAAACTTCAAGGCAGGTGTGGCATCAACTTCCTCTAATAATAAACAAGAGGGAACTTTTGCTCAATCCAAGACGGTCTGGAGACCAAACCTGACATGGAAAAAAGGTAAGCAGGTAAAAAAGCCTGCTGCTGCCTCTAAGACAGCATGAAGAAACGGCCCCCTATCCGGGAACGGATCTAGTAGGGGGCAGACTTTCACTCTTTGCCCAGGCGTGGGCAAGAGATGTTCAGGATCCCTGGGCGTTGGAAATTATATCCCAGGGATATCTTCTGGACTTCAAAGCTTTCCCCCCAAAAGGGAGATTTCACCTTTCACAATTATCTGCACTCCAGATAAAGAGAGAGGCATTCTTACACTGTGTACGAGTCCTCCTAGTTATGGGAGTGATCCAAAGGAGGAACAGGGACAGGGTTTTTACTCAAATCTGTTTGTGGTTCCCAAAAAAGAGGGAACCTTCAGACCAATTTTGGATCTAAAGATCTTAAACAAATTCCTCAAAGTTCCGTCGTTCTAGATGGAAACTATTCGTACCATCCTACCACTGATCCAGGAGGGTCAATATATGACTACAGTGGATCTAAAGGATGCTTATCTTCACATTCCGATACACAAAGATCATCATCGGTTTCTCAGGTTTGCCTTTTAAGACAGGCATTACCAGTTGTAGCTCTTCCCTTGGGATTAGCTACAGCCCCAAGAATCTTTACAAAGGTTCTAGGGTCACTTATGGCGGAACTAAGGCCGTGGGGCATAGCAGTAGCCCCTTATTTAAACGACATCCTGAAACAGGCGTCAAACTTCCAAATTGCCAAGTCTCATACGGACGTAGTACTGGCATTTCTGTGGTCGCATCGGTGGAAAGTGAACGAGGAAAAGAGTTCTCTATCCCCACTCACAAGAGTTTCCTTTCTAGGGACTCTGATAGATTCTGTAGAAATGAAAATTCACCTGACGGAGTCCAGGTTATCAAAGCTTCTAAATTCCTGCCGGGTTCTTCATTCCATTCCGCGCCCTTCGGTGGTTCAGTGTATGGAAGTAATCGGCTTAATGGTAGCGGCAATGGACATAGTGCCGTTTGCACGCTTACATCTCAGACCGCTGCAACTATGCATGCTCAGTCAGTGGAGCGGGGATTACACAGATTTGTCCCCTCAACTGAATCTGGACCAAGAGACCAGAGATTCTCTTCTCTGGTGGCTATCTCGGGTCCATCTGTCCAAAGGTATGACCTTTCGCAGGCCAGATTGGACAATTGTTACGACAGATGCCAGCCTTCTAGGTTGGGGTGCAGTCTGGAACTCCCTGAAGGCTCAGGAATCGTGGACTCAGGAGGAGTCTCTCCTTCCATTAAATATTCTGGAACTAAGAGCGATATTCAAGGCTCTTCAGGCTTGGCCTCAGTTAGCAACTCTGAGGTACATCAGATTTCAGTCGGACAACATCACGACTGTAGCTTACATCAACCATCAAGGGGGAACGAGAAGTTCCCTAGAGATGTTAGAAGTTTCAAAAATAATTCGCTGGGCAGAGATTCACTCTTATCACCTATCAGCTATCCATATCCCAGGTGTAGAGCACTGGGAGGTGGATTTTCTAAGTCGTCAGACTTTTCATCCGGGAGAGTGGGAATTCCATCCGGAGGCATTTGCACAACTGATTCATCGTTGGGGCAAACCAGAACTGGATCTCATGGCGTCTCGCCAGAACGCCAAGCTTCCGTGTTACGGATCCAGGTCCAGGGATCCCAAGGCGACACTGATAGATGCTCTAGCAGCGTCCTGGTCTTTCAACCTGGCTTATGTGTTTCCACCGTTTCCTCTGCTCCCTCGACTGATTGCCAAGATCAAGCAGGAGAGAGCATCAGTGATTCTGATAGCACCTGCGTGGCCACGCAGGACCTGGTATGCAGATCTAGTGGACATGTCATCCTTTCCACCATGGTCTCTGCCTCTGAAACAGGACCTTCTACTTCAGGGTCCTTTCAACCATCCAAATCTAATTTCTCTGAGGCTGACTGCCTGGAGATTGAACGCTTGATTTTATCAAAGCGTGGCTTCTCCGAGTCAGTTATTGATACCTTAAGACAGGCACAAAAGCCTGTCACCAGGAAAATTTACCATAAGGTATGGCGTAGATATCTTTATTGATGTGAATCCAAGGGTTACTCATGGAGTAAGGTCAGGATTGCTAGGATATTATCTTTTCTCCAAGAAGGTTTGGAAAAAGGATTGTCAGCTAGTTAAGCGTCTGGCAGATGTTCCAGACGTTCAGGCATTTTGTCAGGCTTTAGTTAGAATCAAGCCTGTGTTTAAACCTGTTGCTCCACCATGGAGCTTAAACTTGGTTCTTAAGGTTCTTCAAGGAGTTCCGTTTGAACCTCTTCATTCTATAGATATCAAGCTTTTATCTTGGAAAGTTCTTTTTTTGGTAGCTATTTCCTCGGCTCGTAGAGTCTCTGAGCTATCTGCCTTACAATGTGATTCTCCTTATCTGATTTTTCATACGGATAAGGTAGTCCTGCGTACCAAACCTGGGTTCTTACCTAAGGTGGTATCTAACAAGAATATCAATCAAGAGATTGTTGTTCCATCCTTGTGTTACACATTTTGGACGTGGTCCGTGCTTTAAAGTTTTACTTACAAGCTACTAAAGATTTTCGTCAAACATCTGCTTTGTTTGTTGTCTACTATGGACAGAGGAGAGGTCAAAAGGCTTCGGCAACCTTTTTCTTTTTGACTAAGAAGCTTAATCTGCTTAGCCTATGAGACTGCTGGACAGCAACCTCCTGAAAGGATTACAGCTCATTCCACTAGAGCTGTGGCTTCCACTTGAGCCTTTAAAAATGAGGCTTCTTTTGATCAGATTTGCAAGGCGACGACTTGGTCTTCGCTTCATATTTTTTCAAAATTTTACAAATTTGATACTTTTGCTTCTTCGGAGGCTATATTTCGGAGAAAGGTTTTACGGGCAGTGGTTCCTTCCATTTAAGTTCCTGCCTTGTCCCTCCCTTGATCCGTGTACTTTAGCTTTGGTATTGGTATCCCACAAGTAATGGATGATCCGTGGACTGGATACACCTTACAAGAGAAAACACAATTTATGCTTACCTGATAAATTTATTTCTCTTGTGGTGTATCCAGTCCACGGCCCGCCCTGTCATTTTAAGGCAGGTAATTTTTAAATTTAAACTACAGTAACCACTGCACCCTATGGTTCCTCCTTTCTCGGCTTGTTTTCGGTCGAATGACTGGCTATGACAGTTAGGGGAGGAGCTATATTACAGCTCTGCTGTGGGTGTCCTCTTGCAACTTCCTGTTGGGAATGAGAATATCCCACAAGTAATGGATGATCCGTGGACTGGATACACCACAAGAGAAATAAATTTATCAGGTAAGCATAAATTGTGTTGTTGATTCGTTGTTTTTTGTTTTTGTTTTTTTTTACCTTGTGGTGTCTATTCTGGAGTACACCTTAGTCCCGAGCATTACTAACCTCATAGGTTATATTCTTATTTGGTTTAAACTTACTATTTAGTGCTTATACATAATTGTGTGTGTGTGTATGTATATGTATATATATATTTTATATAATTTATTTAACTTTTTTCTCCACTGTAGGGACCTCCTCCCCCCTCCAACTGATATTTCTTATTTTTCTCTGTAGTGTAATAATCCCCCCCACCCTCTAAGCGTTCACTATATTTCTGTAGTGTATCACAATGTAGCGTCCATTGCACTTTCAAGTAAGAACATACTTTTATTAGAATAGCATAAACATTGCGACTTTGGGTGTTTATGACCTTAATCATGCATAAGGAGTTAATGCGCCTGCTCACCTTTTTAAAAAAAACTGTTCTAACAACATTCACATTTCCTATCTTATAGCACCATCTAGTGGTCTCTTTTAGTATTATTTCAAAACCAATGTCCTACAATTCATAATTCTAATGGATAACTATATTATGAAAGGATTTATGAATATCTGTGAACAAAAAACTAGAATATAATTGAAAAATACAAGACACTTCACAGTTAAAAAAAGGAAACAACAAGCTTTTGAATACTATTCTATTCTTTTGTTTACAGATATTCATAAATCCTGTAATAAATAGAGTTGTCCATTAAAAGTATGAATTGTAGGATATTGGTTTTGAAATAATACTAAAAAAGACCACTAGATGTTGCTATAAGATAGGAAATGTGAAGAATGTTGTTTGAACATTTTAGTTTTTTTTTTTTTTTTTTAAAGGTGAGCTATATTCCTATATAAAAAGGAAGCAGGTGGATTAATTCCTTATGCATTATTAAGGGTGAAAACACCTGAAACGTTGCAATGGTTATGCTATTCCAATAAAAGTATGTTCTTACATGAAAGTAATGTGAACGCTTCATCATTGGCATTTACTACTGGGAGTAAAGCAGAGTATTCAATGGAATTCAGGGAACATTTATTGCTAGGAAGGATATACTTAACATTTCTGTATTGTAGGGGCCCCCTCACCCCTTTATCTCTGTAGTGTAGCGACCCATTCCCTCCCTTTCCTTTCAAAAGTTATTTTCTGTAGTGTAGGGTCCCGCCTCTAACTGCCCCCTCCCCTGCTGGACCACCCACCCGTCTTCCCTCCCACCGGCACAACGAATCGTTAGATGTGTCACTGTTTGTGATGATGGGCAATCTGGCTTCATATGAAGGCAAGTCTTTCTTGTAACTTAGCAACCAAGACTGCTTGGGCTTAGAACATGTCTGACGTAGATCTACATTATGTGGTATGCTGGGATTTGCAATGCATGATGTAGATCTAAGCAATGAACTGCTAAAGACATGTGCACGCTCCTAAACTCCTATTAATCTAATTAGGATTAGTCTTCAACAAAGGACACAAAGAGAACCAAGCAAGTTTGATAGTAGATGTTAATTGGAAAGTAGTTTTAAATTGTATGCTCCATCTGAATCATGAAAATTTAATTTTGACGTTACTGTCCCTTTATGTATTTCTGTACCCTGTACCATACACTTTAGTTTGGCGTGCACAGTACAGAGTTTGAGCTGCACATTTTTGCAGTACTTCATTTCTCTATATTATTCCTGACAGCGTTTTTATATTTCTGTAACTTCTAAACTTTTGTAAAAAACAAACAAACTGTAAAAATGTAACTTTCTCTTGTAAGGTGTATTCAGTCCACGGATCATCCATTACTTGTGGGATATTCTCATTCCCAACAGGAAGTTGCAAGAGGACACCCACAGCAGAGCTGTCTATATAGCTCCTCCTCTAACTGCCATATCCAGTCATTCTCTTGCAACTCTCAACAAACATGGAGGTAGTAAGAGAGAAGTGGTGAAATGTAGCTGTTATTTTACTTCAATCAAAAGTTTATTATTTTTAAATGGTACCGGAGTTGTACTATTTTGTTCCAGGCAGAAAAATAGAAGAATCTGCCTGTGATTTCTATGATCTTAGCAGGTTGTAACTAAGATCCATTGCTTTTCTCACACATGACTGAAGAGAGAGATAACTTCAGCGGGGGAATGGCGTGCAGGTTATCCTGCTATGAGGTATGTGCAGTTAAGATTTTTCTAGAAGATGTGAATGCTAGAAAATGCTGCTGATGCCAAATTTATGTAAGGTAAGCCTGAATACAGTGATTTAATAGCGACTGGTATCATGCTTATTTTCTCAATACTTTGCATTTTGCAATATAAAACGTTTGCTGGCATGTTTAAACGTTTTTATATATACTTTGGTGATAAAACTTTATTGGGGCCTAGTTTTTTCCACATGGCTGGCTTAAATTTGCCTAGAAACAGTTTCCTGAGGCTTTCCACTGTGTTACAATGAGTGGGAGGGGCCTAATTTAGCGCTTTTTTGCGCAGTAACTTTTACAGACTGAGACATCCAGCTTCCTCCAAGGGTCTTCTGAATGCTATAGGACATCTCTAAAGGGCTCTTGGGCTTTCCAAAATCGTTTTGTTGGGAAGGTAGGCCCACAGCAAGGCTGTGGCAGTTTGGTGTGACTGTTAAAAAACGTCTAGATCGTTTTTTTGATCCGGTTTTTGAACTAAGGGGTTAATCATCCATTTGCAAGTGGGTGCAATGCTCTGTTAGCCTATTATACACACTGTAAAAATTTCGTTTGATTTACTGCCATTTTTCACTGTTTTTTAAATTCTGACAAAATTTGTTTCTCTTAAAGGCACAGTACCGTTTATTATATTTGCTTGTTAACTTGATTTAAAGTGTTTTCCAAGCTTGCTAGTCTCATTGCTAGTCTGTATAAACATGTCTGACATAGAGGAAACTCCTTGTTCATTATGTTTAAAAGCCATTGTGGAGCCCCCTTTTAGAATGTGTACCAAATGTACTGATTTCACTTTATGCAATAAAGATCATATTCTGTCTTTAAAAAATTTATCACCAGAGGAATCGGACGAGGGGGAAGTTATGCCGACTAACTCTCCCCACGTGTCAGATCCTTAGACTCCCGCTCAAGGGACTCACGCTCAAATGGCGCCAAGTACATCTAGGGCGCCCATAGCGTTTACTTTACAAGACATGGCGGCAGTCATGGATAATACACTGTCAGCGGTATTAGCCAGACTACCTGAATTTAGAGGAAAGCGAGATAGCTCTGGAGTTAGACGAAATACAGAGCATACTGATGTTTTAAGAGCTATGTCTGATAATGCCTCACAATATGCAGAAGCTGAAGAAGGAGAGCTTCTTTCTCTGGGTGATATTTCTTACTCAGTGAAGATGATGCAACCTGATTCTGATATTTCTACATTTAAATTTAAGCTTGAACACCTCTGCGTGTTACTCAGGGAGGTTTTAGCTGCTGACTGTGATACAATTGCAGTGAGAAAACACAGAAAAACGGGTCTCGGGCGGAAGGTGGAAAAAAGCACCTTTATTGTGAGCAAAATGATGGAAAGTAAAAAATTAAAGTGTTAAAAGAAACTACATGTAGACAAGGAGTGGTCAGACGCGTTTCGGCTCACGCCTTCATCTGTGACCTGAATGACTGTGATACAATTGCAGTGCCAGAGAAATTGTGTAGACTGGATAAATATTATGCAGTGCCGGTGTGTACTGATGTTTTTCCAATACCTAAAAGGTTTACAGAAATTATTACTACGGAATGGGATAGACCAGGTGTGCCGTTCTCTCCCCCTCCTATTTTTAGAAGAATGTTTCCAATAGACGCCACCACACGAGACTTATGGCAGACAGTTCCTAAGGTGGAGGGAGCAGTTTCTACTCTAGCAAAGCGTACTACTATCCCTGTCGAGGACAGTTGTGCTTTCTTAGATCCAATGGATAAAAAGTTAGAGGGTTACCTTAAGAAAATGTTTATTCAACAAGGTTTTATCCTACAGCCCCTTGCATGCATTGCTCCTGTCACTGCTGCTGCGGCGTTCTGGTTTGAATCTCTGGAAGAGGCTTTACAGGTAGCGACTCCATTGGATGACATACTTGACAAGCTTAGAGCACTTAAGCTAGCCAATTATTTTGTTTCTGATGCCATTGTTCATTTGACTAAACTAACGGCTAAGAATTCTGGTTTTGCTATCCAGGCGCGCAGAGCGCTATGGCTTAAATCATGGTCAGCTGACGTTACTTCAAAGTCTAAGCTGCTTAACATTCCCTTCAAGGGGCAGACCCTATTTGGGCCTGGTTTGAAGGAGATTATTGCTGATATCACTGGAGGAAAAGGTCATGCCCTTCCTCAGGATAGGTCCAAATCAAGGGCCAAACAGTCTAATTTTCGTGCCTTTCGAAACTTCAAGGCAAGTGCGGCATCAACTTCCTCTAATGCAAAACAAGAGGGAACTTTTGCTCAGTCCAAGACGGTCTGGAGACCTAACCAGACCTGGAACAAGGGTAAGCAGGCCAAAAAGCCTGCTGCTGCCTCTAAGACGGCATGAAGGAACGGCCCCCTATCCGATAACGGATCTAGTAGGGGGCAGACTTTCACTCTTCGCCCAGGCGTGGGCAAGAGATGTTCAGGATCCCTTGGCGTTGGAAATTATATCCCAGGGATATCTTCTAGACTTCAAGGCTCCCCCCCCCCAAAAGGGAGATTTCACCTTTCACAATTATCTGCAAACCAGATAAAGAGAGAGGCATTCTTACACTGTGTACAAGACCTCCTAGTTATGGGAGTGATCCATCCAGTTCCAAAGGAGGGACAGGGATTTCTCTTGTTAAGTGTATCCAGTCCACGGATCATCCATTACTTGTGGGATATTCTCCTTCCCAACAGGAAGTTGCAAGAGGATCACCCACAGCAGAGCTGCTATATAGCTCCTCCCCTCACTGCCATATCCAGTCATTCTCTTGCAACTCTCAACTAAGATGGAGGTCGTAAGAGGACTGTGGTGTTTTATACTTAGTTTATTTCTTCAATCAAAAGTTTGTTATTTTTAAATGGTACCGGAGTGTACTGTTTATCTCAGGCAGTATTTAGAAGAAGAATCTGCCTGCGTTTTCTATGATCTTAGCAGAAGTAACTAAGATCCTTTGCTGTTCTCACATATTCTGAGGAGTGAGGTAACTTCAGAGGGGGAATAGCGTGCAGGTTTTCCTGTAATAAGGTATGTGCAGTTAAAATATTTTTCTAGGGATGGAATTTGCTAGAAAATGCTGCTGATACCGAAGTAATGTAAGTAAAGCCTTAAATGCAGTGATAGCGACTGGTATCAGGCTTATTAATAGAGATACATACTCTTATAAAAGTGTATTTTAAAACGTTCGCGGGCATGTTTAATCGTTTTTTACATATGTTTGGTGATAAAACTTATTGGGGCCTAGTTTTTTCCACATGGCTGGCTTGAATTGTGCCTAGAAACAGTTCCTGGAGGCTTCCCACTGTTGTAATATGAGTGGGAGGGGCCTATTTTGGCACAGCAAAAATTACAGACACAGACATCCAGCTTCTTCCTGCATGATCCAGGACTTCTCTGAAGGGCTCAAAAGGCTTCAAAAGTCGTATTGAGGGAGGTAAAAAGCCACAGTAGAGCTGTGGCAGTTGTTGTGACTGTTTAAAAAAACGTTTTTGTCATTTGTTATTCCGTTTTTGGTATTAAGGGGTTAATCATCCATTTGCAAGTGGGTGCAATGCTCTGCTAACTTATTACATACACTGTAAAAATTTCGTTAGTGTAACTGCATTTTTTCACTGTTATTTCAAAATTTGGGAAAATTTGGGTTTCTTAAAGGCGCAGTAACGTTTTTTATATTGCTTGTAAACTTGTTTTAAAGTGTTTTCCAAGCTTGCTAGTCTAATTGCTAGTCTGTTTAAACATGTCTGACACAGAGGAACCTACTTGTTCATTATGTTTGAAAGCCATGGTGGAGCCCCATAGGAGAATGTGTACTAAATGTATTGATTTCACCTTAAACAGTAAAGATCAGTCTTTATCTATAAAAGAATTATCACCAGAGGGTTCTGTCGTGGGGGAAGTTATGCCGACTAGCTCTCCCCACGTGTCAGACCCTTCGCCTCCCGCTCAGGGGACGCACGCTAATATGGCACCAATTACATCAGGGACACCCATAGCGATTACCTTGCAGGACATGGCTGCAATCATGAATAATACCCTGTCAGAGGTATTATCTAGATTGCCTGAATTAAGAGGCAAGCGCGATAGCTCTGGGGTTAGGAGAGATACAGAGCGCGCAAATGCTGTTAGAGCCATGTCTGATACTGCGTCACAGTATGCAGAACATGAGGACGGAGAGCTCCAGTCTGTGGGTGACATCTCTGACTCAGGGAAACCTGATTCAGAGAATTCTAATTTTAAATTTAAGCTTGAGAACCTCCGTGTATTGCTTGGGGAGGTATTAGCTGCTCTGAATGACTGTAACACAGTTGCAATTCCAGAGAAATTGTGTAGGCTGGATAGATACTATGCGGTGCCGGTGTGTACTGACGTTTTTCCTATACCTAAAAGGCTTACAGAAATTATTAGCAAGGAGTGGGATAGACCCGGTGTGCCCTTTTCCCCACCTCCTATATAGACGCCACTACACGGGACTTATGGCAGACGGTCCCTAAGGTGGAGGGAGCAGTTTCTACTTTAGCAAAGCGTACCACTATCCCGGTTGAGGACAGTTGTGCTTTTTCAGATCCAATGGATAAAAAATTGGAGGGTTACCTTAAGAAAATGTTTATTCAACAAGGTTTTATTTTACAGCCCCTTGCATGCATTGCGCCTGTCACTGCTGCGGCGGCATTCTGGTTTGAGGCCCTGGAAGAGGCCATCCAGACAGCTCCATTGAATGAAATTATTGACAAGCTTAGAACGCTTAAGTTAGCTAACTCATTTGTTTCTGATGTCATTGTTCATTTGACTAAACTAACGGCTAAGAATTCCGGATTCGCCATCCAGGCGCGTAGGGCGCTATGGCTTAAATCCTGGTCAGCTGACGTGACTTCAAAGTCTAAATTACTCAACATTCCTTTCAAGGGGCAGACCTTATTCGGGCCTGGCTTGAAGGAAATTATTGCTGACATTACTGGAGGCAAGGGTCATACCCTTCCTCAGGACAGGGCCAAATCAAAGGCCAAGCAGTCTAATTTTCGTGCCTTTCGAAATTTCAAGGCAGGAGCAGCATCAACTTCCTCCGCTTCAAAACAAGAGGGAACTGTTGCTCATTCCAGACAGGCCTGGAAACCTAACCAGTCCTGGAACAAGGGCAAGCAGGCCAGAAAGCCTGCTGCTGCCCCCAAGACAGCATGAAGGAACGGCCCCCTATCCGGAAACGGATCTAGTGGGGGGCAGACTTTCTCTCTTCGCCCAGGCGTGGGCAAGATCAGGATGTTCAGGATCCCTGGGCATTGGAGATCATATCTCAGGGATATCTTCTGGACTTCAAAGCTTCTCCTCCACAAGGGAGATTTCATCTTTCAAGGTTATCAGCAAACCAGATAAAGAAAGAGGCATTCCTAAGCTGTGTGCAAGACCTCCTAGTAATCGGAGTGATCCATCCAGTTCCGCGGACGGAACAAGGACAGGGATTTTATTCAAATCTGTTTGTGGTTCCCAAGAAAGAGGGAACCTTCAGACCAATCTTGGATCTAAAGATCTTAAACAAATTCCTCAGAGTTCCATTATTCAAAATGGAAACTATTCGGACCATCCTACCCATGATCCAAGAGGGTCAGTACATGACCACAGTGGACTTAAAGGATGCCTACCTTCACATACCGATTCACAAAGATCATCATCGGTTCCTAAGGTTTGCCTTTCTAGACAGGAATTACCAATTTGTAGCTCTTCCCTTCGGGTTGGCCACTGCCCCGAGAATTTTTACAAAGGTTCTGGGCTCACTTCTGGCGGTTCTAAGACCGCGAGGCATAGCGGTGGCTCCGTATCTAGACGACATCCTGATATAGGCGTCAAGCTTTCGAATTGCCAAGTCTCATACAGAGATAGTTCTGGCATTTCTGAGGTCGCAAGTGAACGTGGAAAAGAGTTCTCTATCACCACCCACAAGAGTCTCCTTCCTAGGGACTCTTATAGATTCTGTAGAGATGAAAATTTACCTGACGGAGTCCAGGTTATCAAAACTTCTTAATGCTTGCCGTGTCCTTCATTCCATTCCACGCCCGTCAGTGGCTCAGTGCATGGAAGTAATCGGCTTAATGGTAGCGGCAATGGACATAGTGCCATTTTTACGCCTGCATCTCAGACCGCTGCAATTATGCATGCTAAGTCAGTGGAATGGGGGTTACTCAGATTTGTCCCCTCTACTAAATCTGGATCAAGAGACCAGAGATTCTCTTTTCTGGTGGCTTTCTCTGGTCCATCTGTCCAAGGGTATGACCTTTCACAGGCCAGATTGGACGATTGTAACAACAGATGCCAGCCTTCTAGGTTGGGGCGCAGTCTGGAACTCCCTGAAGGCTCAGGGATCGTGGACTCAGGAGGAGAAACTCCTCCCAATAAATATTCTTGAGTTAAGAGCAATGTTCAATGCTCTTCTAGCTTGGCCTCAGTTAGCAACCCTGAGGTTCATCAGATTTCAGTCGGACAACATCACGACTGTGGCTTACATCAACCATCAAGGGGGAAGCAGGAGTTCCCTAGCGATGTTAGAAGTCTCAAAGATAGTCTCACTCTTGCCACCTGTCAGCGATCCACATCCCAGGCGTAGAGAACTGGGAGGCGGATTTTCTAAGTCATCAGACTTTTCATCTGGGGGGGGTGGGAACTCCATCCGGAGGTGTTTGCTCAACTGGTCCATCGTTGGGGCAAACCAGAACTGGATCTCATGGCGTCTCGCTAGAACGCCAAGCTTCCTTGTTACGGATCCAGGTCCAGGGACCCGGGAGCAACGCTGATAGATGCTCTAGCAGCTCCTTAGTTCTTCAACCTGGCCTATGTGTTTCCACCGTTTCCTCTGCTCCCTCGACTGATTGCCAAAATCAAACAGGAGAGAGCATCGGTGATTCTGATGGTGCCTGCGTGGCCACGCAGGACCTGGTATGCAGACCTAGTGGAAATGTCATCTCTTCCACCATGGACTCTGCCTCTGAGGCAGGACCTTCTAATACAAGGTCCTTTCAATCATCCAAATCTAATTTCTCTGAGACTGACTGCATGGAGATTGAACGCTTGATTCTATCAAGGCGTGGCTTCTCCGAGTCAGTCATTGATACCTTAATACAGGCTCGGAAGCCTGTCACCAGGAAAATCTACCATAAGATATAGAGTAAATATCTTTATTGGTGTGAATCCAAGAGTTACTCATGGAGTAAGGTTAGGATTCCTAGGATATTGTCCTTTCTCCAAGAGGGTTTGGACAAAGGCTTATCAGCTAGTTCTTTAAAAGGACATATCTCTGCTCTGTCTATTCTTTTGCACAAGCGTCTGGCAGAAGTTCCAGACGTCCAGGCATTTTGTCAGGCTTTGGTTAGGATTAAGCCTGTGTTTAAAACTGTTGCACCCCCGTGGAGCTTAAACTTGGTTCTTAAAGTTCTTCAGGGAGTTCCGTTTGAACCCCTTCATTCCATTGATATTAAACTTTTATCTTGGAAAGTTCTGTTTTTGATGGCTATTTCCTCGGCTCGAAGAGTCTCTGAGTTATCTGCCTTACATTGTGATTCTCCTTATCTGATTTTTCATTCAGACAAGGTAGTTCTGCGTACCAAACCTGGGTTTTTACCTAAGGTGGTTTCTAACAGGAATATCAATCAAGAGATTGTTGTTCCATCATTGTGTCCTAATCCTTCTTCAAAGAAGGAACGTCTTTTGCATAATCTGGACGTAGTCCGTGCCTTGAAGTTTTACTTACAGGGTACTAAAGATTTTCGTCAAACATCTGCCCTGTTTGTCGTTTACTCTGGACAGAGGAGAGGTCAAAAAGCTTCGGCAACCTCTCCTTTTGGCTTCGGAGCATAATACGCTTAGCCTATGAGACTGCTGGACAGCAGCCCCCTGAAAGGATTACAGCTCATTCTACTAGAGCTGTGGCTTCCACCTGGGCCTTTAAAAATGAGGCCTCTGTTGAACAGATTTGCAAGGCTGCGACTTGGTCTTCGCTTCACACCTTTTCAAAATTTTACAAATTTGACACTTTTGCTTCTTCGGATGCTGTTTTTGGGAGAAAGGTTCTACAGGCAGTGGTTCCTTCCGTTTAAGTTCCTGCCTTGTCCCTCCCATCATCCGTGTACTTTAGCTTTGGTATTGGTATCCCACAAGTAATGGATGATCCGTGGACTGGATACACTTAACAAGAGAAAACATAATTAATGCTTACCTGATAAATTTATTTCTCTTGTAGTGTATCCAGTCCACGGCCCGCCCTGTCCTTTTAAGGCAGGTCTGAATTTTAATTAAACTACAGTCACCACTGCACCCTATTTTCTCCTTTCTCGTCTTGTTTCGGTCGAATGACTGGATATGGCAGTGAGGGGAGGAGCTATATAGCAGCTCTGCTGTGGGTGATCCTCTTGCAACTTCCTGTTGGGAAGGAGAATATCCCACAAGTAATGGATGATCCGTGGACTGGATACACTACAAGAGAAATAAATTTATCAGGTAAGCATAAATTATGTTTTTACTCAAATCTGTTTGTAGTTCCCAAAAAAGAGGGAACCTTCAGACCAATTTTGGATCTAAAGATCTTAAACAAATTCCTCAGAGTTCCATCATTCAAGATGGAGACTATTCGTACATCCTACCTATGATCCAGGAGGGTCAATACATGACTAAAGTGCATTTAAAGGATGCTTATCTTCACATTCCGATACAAAAAGATCATCATCGGTTTCTCAGGTTTGCCTTCCTAGACAGGCATTACCAGTTTGTAGCTCTTCCCTTTCGGCTAGCTACAGCCCCAAGAATTTTTACGAAGGTTCTGGGGTTGCTTCTGGCGGTCCTAAGGCCGCGGGGCATAGCAGTGGCCCCTTATTTAGAAGACATCCTAATTCAGGCGTCAAACTTCCAAATTGCCAAGTCTCATACGGACATAGTGTTGGCATTTCTGAGGTCGCATGGGTGGAAGGTGAACGAGGAAAAGAGTTCTCTATCCCCCCTTACAAGAGTTTCCTTCCTAGGGACTCTGATAGATTCTGTAGAAATTAAAATTTACCTGACGGAGTCCAGGTTATCAAAACTTCTAAATTCCTGCCGTGTTCTTTATTCCATTCCTCGCCCTTCAGTGGCTCAGTGCATGGAAGTAATCGGCTTAATGGTAGCGGCAATGGACATAGTGCCGTTTGCACGCCTACATCTCAGACCGCTGCAACTCTGCATGCTCAGTCAGTGGAATGGGGATTACACAGATTTGTCCCCTCTAGTAAATCTGGATCAAGAGACCAGGGATTCTCTTCTCTGGTGGCTATCTCGGGTCCATCTGTCCAAAGGTATGACCTTTCGCAGGCCAGATTGGACAATTGTGACGACAGATGCCAGCCTTCTAGGTTGGGGTGCAGTCTGGAACTCCCTGAAGGCTCAGGGATCGTGGACTCAGGAGGAGTCACTCCTTCCAATAAACATTCTGGAACTAAGAGCGATATTCAATGCTCTTCAGGGTTGGCCTCATTTAGCGACAATGAGGTTCATCAGATTTCAGTCGGACAACATCACGACTGTGGCTTACATCAACCATTAAGGGGGAACAAGGAGTTCCCTAGCGATGTTAGAAGTCTCAAAGATAATTCGCTGGGCAGAGATTCACTCTTGCCACCTATCAGCTATCCATATCCCAAGTGTAGAGAACTGGGAGGCGGATTTTCTAAGTCGTCAGACTTTTCATCCGGGGGAGTGGGAACTCCATCCGGAGGTGTTTGCTCAATTGGTTCATCATTGGGGCAAACCAGAACTGGATCTCATGGCGTCTCGCCAGAACGCCAAGCTTGCTTGTTACGGATCCAGGTCCAGGGACCCCAAGGTAACGCTGATAGATGCTCTAGCAGTGCCTTGGTCCTTCAACCTGGCTTATGTGTTTCCACCGTTTCCTCTGCTCCCTCGTCTGATGGCCAAAATCAAGCAGGAGAGAGCATCTGTGATCTTGATAGCGCCTGCGTTGCCACGCAGGACTTGGTATGCAGATCTGGTGGACATGTCATCCTTTCCACCATGGACTCTGCCGCTGAGACAGGACCTTCTACTTCAAGGTCCTTTCAACCATCCAAATCTAATTTCTCTGAGGCTGACTGCCTGGAGATTGAACGCTTGATTTTATCAAAGCGTGGTTTCTCCGAGTGAGTCATTGATACCTTAATTCAGGCACGAAAGCCTGTCACCAGGAAAATCTATCATAAGATATGGTGGAAATATCTTTATTGGTGTGAATCCAAGGGCTACTCATGGAGTAAATTCAGGATTCCCAGGATATTATCTTTTCTCCAAGAAGGATTGGAGAAAGGATTGTCAGCTAGTTCCTTAAAGGGACAGATTTCTGCGCTATCTATTCTTTTGCACAAGCGTCTGGCGGATATCCTAGACGTTCAGGCACTTTGTCAGGCTTTAGTTAGAATCAAGCCTGTGTTTAAACCTGTTGCTCCACTATGGAGTTTAAATTTGGTTCTTAAAGTTCTTCAGGGGGTTCCGTTTGAACCTCTTCATTCCATAGATATCAAACTTTTATCTTGGAAAGTTCTTTTTTTGGTAGCTATTTCCTCGGCTCGTAGAGTTTCCGAGTTATCTGCCTTACAATGTGATTCTCCTTATCTGATCTTCCATGCAGATAAGGTAGTTCTGCGTACCAAACCTGGGTTTTTACCTAAGGTGGTATCTAATAAGAATATCAATCAAGAGATTGTTGTTCCGTCTTTGTGTCCTAATCCTTCTTCAAAGAAGGAACGTCTATTACACAATCTGGACGTGGTTCGTGCTTTAAAGTTTTACTTGCAAGCTACTAAAGATTTTCGTCTAAACATCTGCTTTGTTTGTTGTCTACTCTGGACAGAGGAGAGGTCAAAAGGCTTCGGCAACCTCTCTTTTTGGCTAAAAAGCATAATCCGCTTAGTTTATGAGACTGCTGGCCAGCAGCCTCCAGAAAGAATTACAGCTCATTCTACTAGAGCTGTGGCTTCCACATGGGCCTTTAAGAATGAGGCTTCTGTTGAACAGATCTGCAAGGTGGCGACTTGGTCTTCGCTTCATACTTTTTAAAAATTCTACAAATTTGATACGTTTGCTTAGGAGAAAGGTTTTACAGGCAGTGGTACCTTCCGTTTAAGTACCTGCCTTGTCCCTCCCTTCATCCGTGTACTTTAGCTTTGGTATTGGTATCCCACAAGTAATGGATGATCCGTGGACTGGATACACCTTACAAGAGAAAACATAATTTATGCTTACCTGATAAATTTATTCCTCTTGATGTAGCAGACTGAGAATAGATAGAAATCCCTAATCTGTTTTTTGACCTGCATATGGGCACCCCATTGCACTACATTGGCTGAGAGATATTGGCCCTTGTGCAAGATAACCAGTGACATAAGTCTAACTAAGATATTGATTATTTATGGATACTTCTATTACCTTACCCTACAAGTGGAACAAATGTTTCAGTGGTTTGTCATGTGAAACGTTTGAACACCCTTGTGGTTATCATTCTATCATACCCCCCAACTGTCCCGATTTTCGCGGGACAGTCCCAATTTTAAGGGTCTGTCCTGCTGTCCCGGGTTGCTAGCCATCTGTCCCGCATTGCCCTATGCATTAAAAAAAAAAAAAAAAAATTCTATTGGGCACATACTCAGAAGCAGCTGGCTTTTCTCTTCCAGGGTTATATACCTGTTAGATTCCTTGTGGAAAAGTAATAGTGTGTGGGTTAAGCAGGAGTAGGAAGGCTGTATACCCTCTGACCTCAGGTAATGGTGACCTCTAACCCCTGGTAGTGATGACGTCTAACCCCTGGTGATAATACTAGCATGCCTTCAGTTTTATACAATGAGCAGTGGTAACAACAGGGTAACGGACAGTGGCAGCCTCAGACTGCCAGCTAATGTGCTTGCCAACCCGAGGACCCCATGCAATGAGTTACAGATACCCATATATGATGTAGTGTGTGTGTCTATCTGTATCTATAAGTGTGTATCTGCATGAATAAGTGTAAGCTGTGTAGTGTGTGTATATTTCTATGTATATGTGTGTGTGTGTATCTGCATGTACAAGTGTATGTTATGTAGTGTGTGTCTGCATGTATAAATGTAAGCTATGAAGTGTGTGTATCTGCATGTATAAGTGTATACTATGTAGTGTGTGTGTATCTGCATGTGTAAGTGTATACTATGTAGGGTGTGTGTGTGTGTATCTGCATGTATAAGTGTAAGCTATGTAGTGTATGTGTATCTGCATGTGTAAGTGTATACTATGTAGGGTGTGTGTGTGTGTGTATCTGCATGTATAAGTGTAAGCTATGTAGTGTGTGTGTATCTGCATGTATAAGTGTATGCTATGTAGTGTGTGTGTGTGTGTATCTTTATGTGTAAGTGTATGCTATGTAGTGTGTGTGTGTGTGTGTGTGTGTGCGTATCTGTATGTATAAGTGTATGCTATGTAGTGTGTTTGTATCTGCCTGTATAAGTGTATGCTATGTAGTGTGTGTCTGCATGTGTAAGTGTATGCAGTGTAGTGTGTGTGTCTGCATGTGTAAGTGTATGCAGTGTAGTGTGTGTGTCTGCATGTGTAAGTGTATGCAGTGTAGTGTGTGTGTCTGCATGTGTAAGTTTATGCAATGTAGTGTGTGTGCATCTGCATGTGTAAGTGTATGTTATGTAGTGTGTGTGTGTGTGTAGCTGCATGTAAAAGTGTATGCTATGTAGTGTGTGTGTGTGTCTGCCTGTATAAGTGTATGATATGTAGTATGTGTGTGTATGTGCATATGTATGTGCATATGTAATTATATGCTATGTAGTGTGTTACTGTGCATTTTTGCTAACTTTAAAGGCCAGAATCTAGAATATTAATGAGAAAAGCAGAGAGCAGTTTTAAAGAATCTGTTATTAAATGTCCAATTAACATAAAAATATTTAGCACTGTCTCTGCAAAGGTTAATTAAATTCAGAGCTCACATAGCTATACCAGTGGTTTGAGCTTGTGTTTGATTTGCTGCCTAAGAGTATTAAAAGATATGACTTTATTTAGAATTTTATTTATATTACTTTGGATTTTTTAAGCCCCGTCCCCGCCCACCACATTAAAAAAAAAATCCTGCGCGGGGGGTGTCCCTCTTTTGAATTTTGAAATGTTGGGAGGTATGTTCTATATACAGGTGAAATGTGATAAGCAAAAGAAGATGCATTTTTTCTTTCTTTGTTGGCTTAAGTAAATAACACAGAGCAGTTCTCACTCCTAGACATCCAATGTGCACCTTATGTAGTCTCAGCCTACGTAATTAAAAGGATGTTAAACTGTCTGTATCTTTGGTTTTAATAAAAAAAAAACTAAGGAGTGGTTTATACTTTAATATAAATCATTGCAATATGTATTACTCATCATTTTAAAATAATTGTAATTTTTTTTTTTTAAACTTCATTTGTGCAGGGCCCATTACTTCCTGTATGGAGTTTAGTATTCAGATAATGCTAGAGAGACAGTAAGTCTGTATTGCTCATGCTCAGAAGTGGCAGAATGCAACTTAAAGTGACAGTGCACACCAATTTTCATATACTGTAACTGCATTTAATATACACTACTATAAAGAAGAATATGCACAGACATTGATCTAAAAATCCAGTATAACATTTTTTTTAAAACTAACTTAAAAGCTACCAGTTTAGCACTGTTGGTGAGATAGTCGGGACACCCACTGAAAGGGGCTGGGTAAACAAAAAGAGAAGATACTCCCCACATCCCGCCTTCCCTGCATATGAAAAGACAGATAATATAAACAAGAGCCTGCAGGAGTCTGTAAACCCGTGTATGCATCTGGCACTGTGGGACTTGGTTAGGAGTCTGAAAATCAGCACAATGTTCTTAAAAAAATAAGCAAAAGAATATTTTTTTATAAAAACACTCCCATATGGGCTATAAATGGATCATCTACAAAACATTTATTTAAAGAAAAATCTAATGTACAATGTCCCTTTAAGTTTGAAACATGTCTGCTCCCTTATCTCCCTGAGAGCAGAGTCTACAATGAGAAATTCTAAGTGCTCATTTTGCAAGAAACAAGTAAATTGTTTGCTGTTTTTTACACAGTCTGTTTCTTTGTATGTCTACTTTAAAGTAACATATTTGTTTTTACTATAGGAGCACAGTTTACTATCCCTTTAATGTTGGAGTAGGGACGCTTTTGCACTACATTTTACATTTATTGTTTTTACTCATTGCTCAGCCTGTTAGGAAGTTGTACACTATATTGTAAAACTGTAGATAGGATTTTGTAAAATGAGGTGAAAATAAATAATTGTATCTTTATCTCAACAGCAAAAACATGCTGATTTTAGTAAAAGATGCAGAAATGTCCGACCTGTTTCAGCAACTTCACCAATCCTGCTACAGGTAAGGAAATACAGCAGCAGACGGTTATTGTTATTTCTCTTGTTAAGTGTGTTCAGTCCACGGGTCATCCATTACTTATGGGATATATTCTCCTTCCCAACAGGAAGTTGCAAGAGGATCACCCAAGCAGAGCTGCTATATAGCTCCACCCCTCACATGTCATATCCAGTCATTCTCTTGCAAGTCTCAACAAAGGAGGTTGTGAGGAGATAGGAGTAACATTCTTCAATCAAAAGTTTATTATTTTAAAATAGCACCGGAGTGTGCTGTTTGTTCTCTCAGGCAGTATTTAGAAGAAGAATCTGCCTGCGTTTTTTCTATGATCTTAGCAAACGTAACTAAGATCCACTGGCTGTTCTCGCACATTCTGAGGAGTGGGGTACTTTCAGAGAAGGGAATAGCATGCGGGGTCCCCCGCAAATGAGGTATGTGCAGTAAAATATTTTCTAGGAATGGAATTGACTATGAAAACACTGCTGTTACCCATATGACGTAAGTACAGCCTTTAATGCAGTAGTAGCGACTGGTATCAGGCTGATAAATGTATGCGCAGTTGAGTTATTTTCTAGGGACTAGAATTTAACTTTAAATACTGTTAGTACTGAAAGAAATGTATGAGCCTTAACTGCAGTAGAAACGACTGGTAGCAGGCTTAGTGATAACTTTGCATCACACTGGAAAGTTGTTTTTTAAAACGTTTACTGGCATGTTATTCGTTTTGTGAGGTACTTTGGTGATAAATCTTTTTGGGCATGATTTTTTTCCACATGGCTAACGTATTGCATAGACACCGTTATATCAGGTCTCCCACTGTTGTGATATGAGTGGGAGGGACCTTTTTTTAGCGCCTTGTTGCGCAGTTAAAATTCTAGCACAGTCTTCCTGCTTCGTCCTCTTTGATCCAGGACGTCTCCAGAGAGCTCAGGGGTCTTCAAAATTCATTTTTGAGGGAGGTAATCAGTCACAGCAGACCTGTGACAGTGTGTTTGACTGTGAGAAAAGCTTTAAATCTTAAATTGATTATCCGTTTTGGGTATTGAGGGGTTAATCATCCTTTTGCTAATGGGTGCAATCCTCTGCTAATTTCATACATTTACTGTTTAAAATTGGTTGCTATAACCGTATTAGTTTGTTGTTATTTCAAGTGTGACAGTTTTTTTGTGTTTTTAAAAGCGCTGCAGCGTTTTTTATATTGCTTGTAAACTTATTGAAAGAAATTTCCAAGCTTGATAGCTTCATTGCTAGTCTGTTTAAACATGTCTGACACAGATGAATCTGCTTGCTCATTATGTTTAAAGGCCAATGTGGAGCCCAATAGAAATATGTGTACCAATTGTATTGATGTTACTTTAAATAAAAGTCTGTCTTTACCGGTAAAGAGATTATCACCAGACAACGAGGGGGAAGTTATGCCGCCTAACTCTCCTCACGTGTCAGTACCTTTGCCTCCCGCTCAGGAGGTGCGTGAGATTGTGGCGCCAAGCACATCAAGGCACTTACAAATCACTTTACAAGATATGGCTAATGTTATGAAAGAAGTATTATCTAATT